>NC_089232.1:16764333-17041833 GCF_963924675.1 Phocoena phocoena | reverse complement strand
CCACGCTTTTAGCCGTGGCTCGCGCCGGTCTCTGGAGTTCCTTTAAGCAGCGCTCTTAAACCCCTCTCCTCGCGCACCAGGAAACAAAGAGGGAAGAAACAGTCTCTTGCCTCTTCGGCAGGTGCAGACTTTTCCCCCCGGACTCCCTCCCGGCTAGCCGTGGTGCACTAACCCCTTCAGGCTATGTGCAAGCCGCCAACCCCAGTCCTCTCCCTGTGCTTGACCAAAACCTGAGCCTCAGCTCGCAGCCCCGCCCTCCCCAGCGGGTGAGCAGCCAAGCCTCTGGGCCTGGTGAGTGCCGGTAGGCACCGATCCTCTGTGCGGGAATCTCCCCGCTTTGCCCTCTGTACCGCTGTTGCTGTGCACTCCTCCACATCTCCGAAGCTACTCCCTCCACCTCCCGCAGTCTCTGCCCGCGAAGGGGCTTCCTAGTGTGTGGAAACTTTTCCTCCTTCACAGCTCCCTCCCACTGGTGCAGGTGCCATCCCTATTCTTTTGTCTCTGTTTTTTAGTTTTTTCTTTTGCCCTACCCAGGTACGTGGGGAGATTCTTTTCCTTTTGGAAGGTCTGAGGTCTTCTGCCAGCCTTCAGTAGGTGTTCTATAGGAGTTGTTCCACGTGTAGATGTATTTCTGGTGTATCTGTGGGGAGGAAGTTGATCTCCATGTCTTACTCTTCTGCCATCTTCAAGGTCCCCCCTGCCCACATATTTATTCTTTTTATAGCTTCATTGTCTGGTAGAGCAAAATGTTTCATTGAGTCTTCTACTGGTACATTCTCTAACATTTTTGTCTATAAAATGCCATCAGTTTACATTTATTTTGAATGCTATTTTCTCTGGTTTTAGAATTTTGGAAGGCTAGTTATTTTCTTTCAAACACTTGAATACACCACTCCATTGATTTCTGGCTTCAGTTGTTTCTCTTTCTGTCAAGTGCTTTTTATTTGTCATTATCTGGATACTTTCACAAATTTCTCTTTGTTTTGTGCCTTTGCAGTTTACCATGATGTAGCTGGGTGTGGTTTGTATTTTTTCTGTTTGGGATTTCTAATCTGGCTTGAATGTGTGACTTTATTATTCTGTTTACAAACTCTCAGCTTTGTATAATTTGCTGGTATACTCAAATCATTCTGGAAGAGACAATTTGTCATTTAGCAAATTGATCTATTTCAACTGTGGTTTTTTTTTTTTTTTTTCTTCAGACATATGGTATTGAAAAGAAATACTTTGGTAACTTTATTTTATACAAAATACTTTCTGATTCAAAGAAAGAACCAAAAATTACGGTTGACTTAAATTAAGGTGTATTTGATCATATGGACATCTCAAAATTGAGATTGCTTGAGATACAGGCCAGTGTTTCAAAGACGTCATCAAAATAAACACTTGCTATTAACTTAAATGAACAGCCTGAGGAAATTTTACCAAACTTTTCTTTTCTGTGTTTATTTCTGTGCTTTAAAAGATATTTCTTCTCTGCTATAACTAGCCTGTCAGAAGAAACAAGTTTTGATTAAAGTGAGAAACAAGAAAGGAGAAAAGCATGCTCTTATTCTATTTTCTGTTGATATTATGAAGATACCCACATCTGAGAAGGATGTATCTTTAGGGACAATGGAATGCCCTTTAAAAAGAATGAAAATTATAGACTAAACTGTTTCATAGGGGAAAATGAAATAGCTGGAGCCACATAAAATGTACATAAAAACTAACTAGTGATGAAGGAAGAATCCTGGGGATGTCCTGAACAACTCCTCACAGCCAGTCCTAGTCTTAATTTTAACAACATGAGTTATAGTATTTGTAAAAATAATAAGGCATTGCGTTTTGCAGAGCTTCAACAACTGTCATAGTAATTTTCTAACACATTTTCAGAAATAGGGATATCAAACTTAGAAAAAAATTATTTTTCTGGATTATTGCATAGTGGGAACACTATGACACTTAGTGTTACTTATTTAAGTAACCAAAATATGAGTAGGGCACCATATCAAGTGAAAGACTGGAAGAGTATCCAAGGGAAAAATGCAAAGTCAGGATGAAATTTGAGAACCAAGCAGTACTGTGTATCAAAAGAAATATGTTGAGGGAAGAATGTTCATTGGTATACCATAGGCAATCTTTACTAAGAAAAATATTATTTATAATGGTGAAATACCCTAAAATTTCACTAACAGTGGAATGTTAAAGAAAATGGTCACTGTTTATGTAATGGTTTGTTATTCAGCACTTTAAAATGTTTATGTATCTTCTGTCTTATCATTAAACTGTATTTCAGAGATTGGAAAAATAACAATAACAACAAAGAAAGACAAAAGTTTATACTTAGGGAAAAAATTCTAAAAAAACAAATGTCAACACAGTTTTTCTATAGGTGGTAAGTTTCATTGTAATTAATATTTTATTTCTTTTAATTGCCTCTATTTTTATATCTTTTATAACTATCATGTGTTACTTTTAAATCTTCCTTTAAAATTCATTCCATTTTAACCTTATTAAGTAGTTAAAACAAATTAGATTTCACCCATGGGCCACCTGACCAGAAAGAGGCTCTATATGTGCTAAACAATGTCCAGACTACAGTTGGGTTGTCCCCTATTTTGAGTGGCATCTCTCTAACATTCAAATTTTTCCAAGGATGGTTGGATTCATTCTGGATTTTCTTTACTCAATAGGGAAAAGAGTAGGAGCAGGATAACAAATGTTCAGAAATCATACAGCAAACCAATGTTCAGACTTGAAGGGTCTCAAAGCAGAAAAGAGAATTAGAAGTATTTTTTTAAACATATTTATTGAGTATAATTGCTTTACAATGGTGTGTTAGTTTCTGCTTTATAACAAAGTGAATCAATTATGCATATACATATATCCCCATAACTCCTCGCTCGTGCGTCTCCGTCCCACCCTCCCTATCCCATCACTCTAGGTGGTCACAAAGCATGGAGCTGATCTCTTGTGCTATGCGGCTGCTTCCCACTAGCTATCTATTTTACATTTGGTAGTGTATATATGTCCATGCCACTCTCTCACTTCGTCCCAGCTTACCCTTCCTCCTCCCTGTGTCAAAAACTCCATTTGCTATGTCTGTGTTTTTATTCCTGTCCTGCCCCTACGTTCTACAGAACCATTATTTTTTCTTTTTTTTTAGATCCCATATGTATGTGTTATCATAGGGTATTTGTGTTACTCTTTCTGACTTACTTCACTCTGTCTGACAGTCTCTAGGTCCATCCAAATCACTGAAACTAGCTCAATTTTGTTTCTTTTTATGGCTGAGTAATATTCCATTGTATATATATGCCACATCTTTATCTATTCATCTGTCGATGGACACTTAGATTGATTCCATGTCTTAGCTATTGTAAATAGATCTGCAATGAACTTTGTAGCACATGACTCCTTTTAAATTATGGTTTTCTCAGGGTATATGTCCATTAGTGGAAGTGCTAGGTCATTTGATAGTTCTATTTTTAGTTTCTTAAGGAACCTACATACCGTTCTCCATAATGGCTGCATCAATTTACATTCCCAGCAACAGTGAAAGAGGGTACACTTTTCTCCACACCCTCTCAAGCTTTTATTGTTTCTAGATTTTTTCTGATGATGGCCATTCTGACAGGTGTGTGGTGATATCTCATTGTAGTTTTGATTTGCATTTCTCTAATGATTAGTGATGTTGAGCATTCTTTCATTTGTTTGTTGGCAATCTGTATATCTTCTTTGGAGAAATGTCTATATAGGTCTTCAACCCATTTTTGGATTGGGTTGTTTGTTATTTTGATATTGAGCTGCATGTGATGGTTGTATATTTGGAGATTAATCCTTTGTCAGTTGCTTCATTTGCAAATATTTTCTCCCATTCTGAGGGCTGTCCTTTTATCTTGTTTATGGTTTCCTTTGCTGTGCAAAAGCTTTGAAGTTTCATTAGGTCCCAATTGTTTATTTTTGTTTTTATTTCCATTTCTCTAGGAGGTGGGTCAAAAAGGATCTTGATGTGATTTATGTCATAGAATGTTCTGCCTATGTTTTCCTCTAAAAGTTTTATAGGATCTGGCCTTACATTTATGTCTTTAATCCATTTTGAGTATATTTTTGTGTATAGTGTCAGGGAGTATTCTAATTTCATTATTTTACATGTAGCTGTCTAGCTTTCCCAGCACCAATTATTGAAGAGGTTGCCTTTTTTCCATTTTATATTATTGCCTCCTTTACCAAAGATAAGGCAACCATATGTATGTGGGTTTATCTCTGAGCTTTCTATCCTTTTCCACTGATCTGTATTTCTGTTTTTGTGCCAGTACCACACTGTCTTGATTACTGTAGCTTTGTAGTATAGTGTGAAGTCAGAGAGCCTGATTCCTCCAGCTCCATTTTTCTTTCTCAAGATTGCTTTGGCTATTCGGGGTCTTTTGTGTTTCCATACAAATTTTGAATTTTTTTGTTCTAGTTCTGTGAAAAATGCCAGTAGTACTTTAACAGGGATTGCATTGAATCTGTAGATTGTTTTGGGTAGTAGAGTCATTTTCACAATATTCATTCTTCCAACCCAAGAAAATGGTATATCTCTCCATCTATTTGTATAATTTTTAATTTCTTTCATCAGTGTCATAATTTTCTGCATACAGGTCTTTTGTCTCCTTAGGTAGGGTAATTCCTAGATATTTTATTTTTTGTGTTGCAATGGTAAATGGGAATGTTTTCTTAATTTCACTTTCAGATATTTCACCATTACTGTATAGGAAAGCCAGAGATTTCTGTGCATTAATTTTGTGTCCTGCTACTTTACCAAATTTATTGATTAGCTCCAGTAGTTTTCTGGTAGCATCTTTAGCATACTTTATGTATAGTATCATGTCTTCTGCAAACAGTGACAGCTTTACTTCTTCTTTTCTGATTGGGATTCCATTTATTTCTCTTTCTTCTCTGATTGCTTTGGGTAAAACTTCCAAAACTATGTTGAAAAATAGTGATGAGGGTGGGCAACCTTGTCTTGTTCCTGATATTAGTGGAAATGGTGTCAATTTTTCACCATTGAGGATGATGCTGGCTGTGGGTGTGTCATATATGACCTGTATTATGTTGAGAAAAGTTCCCTTTAGGCCTACTTTAAGGAGGGTTTTTTTTTCATAAATTGGTGTTGAATTTTGTCAAAAGCTTTCTCTGCATCTATTGAGATGATCATATGGTTTTTCTCCTTCAATTTGTTAATATGGTGTATCACGTTGATTGATTTGTGCATTTTGAAGAATCCTTGCATTCCTGGGATAAACGTCACTTGATCATAGTGTATGATACTTTTAATGTACTGTTGGATTCTGTTTGTTGCTATTTTGTTGAGGATTTTTGTATCTATGTTCATCAGTGATATTGGCCTGTAGTTTTCTTTCTTTGTGACATCCTTGTCTGTTTTGGTATCAAGGTGATGGTGGCCTCGTAGAAGGAATTTGGGAGTGTTCCTCCCTCTGCTATATTTTGGAAGAGTTTGAGAAGGATAAGTGTTAGCTCTTCTCTAAATATTTGATAGAATTCGCCTGTGAAGCCATCTGGTCCTGGGCTTTTGTTTGTTGGAAGATTTTTAATCACAGTTTCAATTTCAGTGCTTGTGATTGGTCTGTTCATATTTTCTATTTCTTCCTGGTTCAGTCTTGGAAGGTGGTGCATTTCTAAGATTTTGTCCATTTCTTCCAGGTTGTCCATTTTTTTGGCATTGAGTTGCTTGTAGTAATCGCCCATGATCCTTTGTATTTCTGCAGTGTTAGTTTTTACTTCTCCTTTTACATTTGTAATTCTATTGATTTGAGTCTTCTCCCTTTTCTTTTTGATAAGTCTGGCTAATGGTTTATCAATTTTGTTTATCTTCTCAAAGAACCATCTTTTAGTTTTATTGATATTTGTTGTTGTTTCCTTCATTTCTTTTTCATTTATTTCTGATCTGATCTGTATGAATTTCCTTTCTGTTAACTTTGCATTTTTTTTTTTGTTCTTCTTTCTCTAATTGCTTTTCGTATAAGGTTAGATTGTTTATTTGAGATGTTTCTTGTTTCTTACGGTAGTCTTGTATTGCTCTAAACTTCCCTCTTAGAACTGCTTTTGCTGCATCCCATAGGTTTTGGGTTGTTGTGTTTTCATTGTCATTTGTTTCTAGGTATTTTCTGAATTCATGTTTTATTTCTTCAGTGATCTCTTGGTTATTAAGTAGTGTGTTGTTTAGCCTCCATGTGTTTGTATTTTTTACAGATTTTTTTCCTGTAATTGATATCTAGTCTCATAGTGTTGTGGTCGGAAAAGATACTTGATACTATTTCAATATTCTTAAATTTACCAAGGCTTGATTTGTGACTCAAGATATGATCTATCCTGGAGAGTGTTCCATGAGCACTTGAGAAGAATGTGTATTCTGTTGTTTGTGGATAAAATGTCCTATAAATATCACTTAAGTCCATCTTGTTTAATGTATCATTTAAAGCTTGTGTTTCCTTATTTATTTTCATTTTGGATATTCTGTCCATTGGTGAAAGTCAGGTGTTAAAGTTCCCTACTATGATTGTGTTACTGTCGATTTCCCCTTTTATGGCTGTTAGCATTTGCCTTTTGTATCGAGGTGCTCCTATGTTGGTTGCATAAGTATTTACAATTGTTATATCTTCTTGGATCGATCCCTTGATCATTATGTAGTGTCTTTTGTCTCTTGTAATAGTCTTTATTTTAAATTCTATTTTGTCTGATATGAGAATTGCTACTCCAGCTTTCTTTTGGTTTCCATTTGCATGGAATATCTTTTTCCATCCCCTCACTTTCAGTCTGTATGTGTCCCTAGGTCTGAAGTGGGTCTGTTTTAGACAGCATATATATGGGTCTTGTTTGTGTATCCCTTCAGCCAGTCTATGTCTTTTCATTGCAGCATTTAATCCATTTACATTTAAGGTAGTTATTCACAAGTATGTTCCTATTACAATTTTCTTATTTGTTCTGAGTTTGTTATTGTAGGTTTTTTCCTTCTCTTGTGTTTTCTGCCTAGAGAAGTTCCTTTAGCATTTGTTGTAAAGCTGGTTTGGTGGTGCTGAATTCTCGTAGCTTTTGCTTGCCTTTAAAGCTTTTAATTTCTCTGTGGAATCTGAATGAGATCCTTGCTATGTAGAGTAATCATGGTTGTAGATTTTTCCCTTTCATCACTTTAAATATGTCCTGCCACTCCCTCCTGGCTTGCAGATTATCTGCTGAAAGGTCAGCTGTTAACCTTATAGGGAGTCCCTTGTATGTTATTTGTTGCTTTCCCTTACTGATTTTAATATTTTTTCTTTGTGTTTAATTTTTAATAGTTTGGTTAATGTGTCTTGGCAAGTTTCTCCTTGGATTTGTCCTGTATGTGCTTCCTGGACATGATTGACTTTTTCCTTTCCCAAGTTAGGGAACTTTTCAACTATAATCTCTTCAAATATTCTCTCAGTTCCTTTTTTGTTTTTCTCCTCCTCTTCTGGGACCCCTATAATTCAAATGTTGGTGTGTTTAATGTTGTCCCAGAAGTCTCTGAGACTGTCTTCATTCTTTTTTTCTCTATTCTGCTCTCCAATATTTTTCTCACCCTTTATCTTCCAGGTCACTTACCTGTTCTTCTGACTCAGTTATTCTGCTATTTTTTCTGTCTGGAGAATTTTTAATTTCATTTATTGTGTTGTTTACCATTGTTTCTTTGCTCTTTAGTTCTTCTAGGTCTTTGTTAAATGTTTTGTGTATTTTCTCCTTTCTATTTCCAGATTTTGGATATATTTACTCTCATTATTCTGAATTCTTTTTCAGGTAGACTGCATATTTCCTCTTCATTTGTTTGGTCTGGTTGGTTTTTACCTTTCTCCTTCATCTGCTGCCTATTTCTCTGTCTTCTCATTTTGCTTAACTTACTGTGTTTGAGGTCTCCTTTTCACAGGCTGCAGGTTTGTAGTTTCCATTGTTTTTGGTGTCTGTCCCCAGTGGGTAAGGTCAGTTCATTGGGTTGTGTAGGCTTTCTGGTGGAGGTGACTGGTGGCTGTGTTATTGTGGATGAGGCTGGATCTTGTCTTTCTGCTGGACAGTACCACATCCTGTTGTGTGTTTTGGTGTGTCTGTGAACTTATGATTTTATGTAGCCTCTCTGCTAATAGGTGGGGTTGTGTTCCTTTCTTGATAATTGTTTGACATAGGGTGTCCAGCACTGTAACTTGCAGGTCATTGAGTGGAGCTGGCTTTTAGTGTTGGGATGGAGATCTCTGAGAGAGCTTTTACCATTTGATATTACATGAGATTGGGAGGTCTCTGGTGGACAAATGTTCTGAACTCAGCTCTCCCAGCTCAGAGGCTCATACCTGTCACCTTGGTTGGAATACCAAGACCCTGTCAGCCACATGGCTGAGAAGAAAAGGGAGGAAAAGAAAGAAAGACAGAAAGAATAAATAAACAAAATAAAATAAAATAAAAAAGTTATTAAATAAAATAGTAATAAAACAAAGAAAGAAGGAAGAGGGAATGAAACCAAATAACAAATCCACCAATGATAACAAATGTTATAAACTATACTAAAAAAAGAAAAAAAAAAACCCAAAAAACAAAAATGGACAGAGATCCATCATACAAATGGTAAAAGCAAAACTATACAGACAAAATCACATAAAGTAGCATACACATACACACTCACAAAATTAGAAAAATGAAAATACATAAAAGGAAGAGAGCAACCAAATCAATAAACAAATCTACCAATGATAATAAACTCTAAATACTAAACTCAGATAAACATAAAACCAGAAACCAGTCAGTTGCATACAGCAAACCCCAAGTCTACAGTTGCTCCCAAAGTCCACCACCTCAATTTTGGGATGATTCATTGTCTATTCAGGTATTCCACAGATGCAGGGTACATTAAGTTGATTGTGGAGATTTAATCCAGTGCTCCTGAGGCTGCTGGGAGAAATTTCTCTTTCTCTTCTATGTTTATCCATCTGCTATGGTTCAGCTTTGGATTGGCCCTACCTTTGTGTGTAGGTTGCCTGAGGGCATCTGTTCCTGCCTAGACAGGACAGGGTTAAAGAAGCAGCTGATTAGGGATCTCTGGCTCACTCAAGCTGGGGGAGGGAGGGGTATGGAATGCAAGGTGAGCCTGTGGCAGCAGAAGCCAGTGTGACCTTGCACCAGCCTGAGGTGCACCATGTGTTCTCCCAGGAAGTTGTACCTGGGTCATGGGACCCTGGGAGTGGCGGGCTGCACAGACTCCCAGGAGGGGAGCTGTGGATAGTGACCTGTGCTTGCACACAGGCTTTTTGGTGGCTGTAGCAGCATCCTTAGCATTTCATGCCCATCTCAGGTGTCTGCCCCAATAGCCATGGCTCATACCCATCTCTGGAGTTCGTTTAGGTGGTGCTCTGAATCCCCTCTCCTTGCACACCCCAAAACAATGGTCTCTTGCATCTCTGACAGGTCCAGACTTTTTCCTAGACTCCCTCTCGGCTAGCTCTGACACACTAGCCTCCTTTAGGTTGTGTTCATGCAGCCATCTCCAGTCCTTTCTTTGGGATGTGGCCTCTGAAGCCTGAGCCTCAGCTCCCAGCCATCACCTGCCCCAGCATGTGAGCAGATAAGCCTCTCAGGCTGGTGAGTGCTGGTCATCAGCAGTCTTCTTTGTGAGAATCTCTCCACTTTGCCCTCTGCACCCCTGTTGCTGCACTCTCCTCCATGGCTCTGAAGCTTCCCTCCCACCCACCCCCTGTCTCCATCAGTGAAGGGGCTTCCTAGTGTGTGGAAACTTTTCCTCCTTCACAGCTCCCTCCCAGAGGTGCACGTCCTGTCCCTATTCTTTTGTCTCTGTTTTTCCTTTTTTCTTTTGCCCTACTCAGGTACGTGGGGAGTTTCTTGCCTTTTGGAAAGTCTGAGGTCTTCTGCCCGCCTTCAGTAGGTATTCTGTAGGAGTTGTTCCACATGTAGATGTATTTTTGATGTATTTGTGGGGAGGAAGGTGATCTCCACATCTTACTCCTCTGCCATCTTGAAGGTCCCCCTAGAAGTTATTTATACCAACTTTACGCCACAGTAAAGTGAAATAAGTAACTGAATATATGGAATACAAACTAGGAGTTTGGGAAATAACATGGAGGTCGTTCTGGAAAGGTGGTAATTTAAGTGAGGATTTGATTATATTAAATCTTTTTAAGATACACAAGGCCTGTTTCCTACATCTAGTTGGCTAAAATCATCACCAAGTGAGAGAGATACTATCAGTAAAACAGTTTGTATTACCAATACAGCAACTTCCTTTGTGCTATGTCACAGGGACTTTGCTTTCCTAATAGGAAAATGCTACATCTGCTGCTTACTTCTATTGAATCATATTACCATTTTAAATTATTTTATCTTTAGATGAATCCAATGAAGCACTACTTTTCTAGCACAGATTTACTCCCAGACATATTTTTTTCAGTCCCCAGGTATTAACTGCAGCCAATTCAGCTTCTAAAAACCATCTTGCAAGAGATGGGCACTGCACTTTCTAGTTGAAAAGGATTTCTTGTGTTATAATGCACTTACATGAAGGTCAAGAAAAATCTGTACCTCTCAGATGTTGCTTATGTGTTGTGGCTTTGTATGAAAAATTAGGCTCTTTGAAGTCATACATGCCTGAATTCAAATCATGGCTCCATTAATCATTGGCTATATATCTTTGGGAAATTATTTAGAATAATTTGAAATTATTATTGGAATTGGAATCTCAGTTTCCATATTCTCCAAATGAACAAAGTAACAATGACTTTACATTTATCTTAGAAATTATGTGATATAGCTGGGTTAAATCTTATAAGAGAGTATAGGGGACATAGAAGATGCATAATTATTACACAGTATCTCAGGGCACATATTACTGAGAGTTTTACATGCAGAACTTCTTGTTGTATTCTTTCATTTTCCCAGAAAATGCTGGTAAACTTTCTGTAACTCTCTATAGTGGAAAGCTACATGTGATACTATCTACCATGAAGACAGACTTATCCACCAGAATGATGCCACTTTCCTCCTTCTCACCTGAATAATGATCAAAACTATATCTTCAGATAAATTCTTTAATAACTAGCTTCACCTAGGATAAATTGATGCAATTTTCAGAGTTTAACTCACAGTGCATCGGGCTAGGTGTTAGGCTCAATGGGAGATACCTATTTTCATATAAGTGCTCTAAAAATTTGAAGCCACTGTCTCAAAACCGAAGTCATAGTTGCAACTGGGTTTGAAAATGGGCAAAAAATGCTACTACTGTAAGACCAAGATGTAACTTCAATTCCTCTCTACTAAATATCACTTAATAAATAGATCTGATAAATGTTCTAGGGAGAATTCCCTGGTTCATATATTGGGCAATCTCATTTTTCCCTACAAGGACCAGGATCTGTGGATGTGCCAGAAAAGTAGTGTTTCATGCAAAATTGGGATGACATTTATAAACTCAGATTCAACAGGAAATTTCATCTATCAAGTTGTGATCATCAAAAGTAGCTAACCAGTATCGATATAATGATTATCTATGTTTATGTTCTAGTAGGATACCTTCTTCCCATGATTTATCTGTGATAGGAACAATTTCTGTGCATGTAACCCATGTACTTATACAGATCCAATGTTTGCTTTAATGCTCTATTCTTTTTTTTTTTTTTTTTGCGGTACGCGGCCTCTCACTGTTGTGGCCTCTCCCGTTGTGGAGCACAGGCTCCGGACATGCGGGCTCAGTGGCCGTGGCTCATGGGCTCAGCCGCTCCGCAGCATGTGGGATCCTCCTGGACTGGCGCACGAACCCGTGTCCCCTGCATCAGCAGGCAGACTCTCAACCACTGCGCCACCAGGGAAGCCCTAATGCTCTATTCTTGAAGTCTTGAAATTCTTAATAATTTTTGAACAAGAAATCCTATTTTTGCATATTTCACTGATCCCCACAATTTATGTAGCAGTTCTGGTTGGAATTTATGAGTTTTGTCATATCCATAACATCATTTTTATTTGATCAAATTGTCCCCTTCTATTTGGAAATATTCTCTAATTGACACTGCTTGGGATTTGTGCTGTTTGTCAACAAACTTATTTAAGTAGACTCACCTGAAAGTGCTTTTTTGACTATTCACTCTTTATTCCACCTTCACTGGATATAGTACCCTACTTATTTCCCCCCACAATTTATGTATACTCAAGTACATTCCTACCACTACACTTTTTTCTTATTTTTTTGGTCTTGCTAAGTTAGGAAGATCTTTTAATCTTTTCTGTCAGCAGCACCTTGACACTTACCTAAGACACATGTAAATACTTGTATGCCCATAAAACTAATGAAAAGCTTGTAGAAGAAGATCAACATATAATTGTCAGTTTATTCAGATTGCTATGAAAAATACCATCAACTGGATGGATTATAAGTGAGAGAAATTTATTTCTCACCCTTCTAGAAGCTAGGCAATCTAAGGCCAGGGCATTGGCAGATTCAGTATCTGGCAAGGACCTGCTTCCTTGTTCATAAACAGTCCTCACCTGGTGGAAGGGTTGAGAGAGCTCTCAGGCCTCTTCTATGAGTGTGCTGATCCCATTCATGAGGCTCCACTCTCATGACCTAATCACTTTACAAAGGCCTCAATTTCAAACATCATCACACTGGGGATTAGGTTTCAACATATGAATTTTGAGGGCATAGAACTATTTAGCCCATAGCAATGAGCAAATCTTCATTGCCTGATTTTATCTTGAGGGCAAGATATCTGGTTTTACAGGTACTATAATGTCTAACACCCTCTCATCACTCCTGTCTTTGTCCAACTCTAAAGCTTGTAGACAGCTCAAAGGCAGGTATTTTCTGGAGTTCTATTATTTTATGAACCTCTAAAATGGTGAAAAACTGCACACCGTTATCCAAATTCACTATACATCATCAAAATTGTGACAATTTTGAAAGTAAAGTGGATGCTATTAAAATTATGCCAGAAAAACTAATAACGGGCCAAAAGGGATGTATATTTGCCCTAACTATAAGTTGTATATTTCTCTGATAACTACCAGTAGTTTTTGCACCATCTTATTTTCTTTTAAAAATTTAGGACTAAATCACTCTATTTATTAATCAAAATAGTTGTCATGAATATAATATTCTGATTAATCATCATAACCAGCTTCATCTAAACAACTCATCTTTGGGACTTTGATAAGTGCAACTACACAACTGCCTGAGAAGAACAGGTTTTACCATTTCACTTAGAGGTGAGGGGAAATCTTCTCTCAAAAAGTTTAGAAGCTGCATTGTGCACTCAAAGTAAGTAATGAAACTGTACATAAAACCTAATCTAACATCAGGTAAGTCCAAGAGTTTCCTATATTGACTGAATACTATGGACACTTTCTTCTTCATTTGTCATCTCTGGTATCAATTCTTACATAGTATGCCAGCAGTCAGCTTTTATTCCAAAACATCAGATAAAGGCCATGAACCTAGAATGTTTCTGCAACCATGGGACCAAATCTAGTTACCCTCCTAGATAATTTGTTTTCTCATAGTTCATGTTATAGTTCTTAATCTTGTTACCTTTTCTTTTAGATATTTCTATGCTGATCCCCCAAGATAAACATTTAGTTTCTATGAGTGTCATCCTTTAGTGCAGACATGGAGCTAATACACAGAGAAAACAACACACATTAGGTTATGTCATGAGATAGACTGAATAGTTACACAGTGTGGCAGAGGTACAAAGGAATGTGTGATGAGATTGACAAGCACTAGTAATTAGCATAAGTGAAGTATGCCTCTAAAGGCATTGGGAATGGGATTATGGCCAAATGCAGTGAAATCTAATAATGTGCACTTATTGGACTCAGATAATGAGCTGTTTCCCACCAAGCCAATTAGTACAAACAATTGAGGAAAAATAAAATCATTTCCATAGGAACATAATCCAAATTAAACAATAATCTCTTACCAAAACTGTGTACGTTTAGCAGATTAAATATCAGATATACATATTTCTTTGACGGTCTTTTAATCCATCAGTGATGGGATCTACATTCAGGGTTATAAAGAATATTTATGGTAATCCAGTTCAATTGTCTCATTTTACATATGTTTAAACTAATTCTCATGGAGTTATAGCTGGTTACCCAAACTTATATGTTGATTTACTAATAGAGCCAAGGAAAAACCATAACTTCTTTAAAATGCTTAATCAACTGTTTAAATATTTATACATTATTTTGAGCTGTATTAGAAAATGGTGCCCTTGCAGATAGTGTGCTGTCACCTGAGCATAATTATTACTCCATTATGCATTGCCCTCTTCATTGTAGCATGGAAATCAGGAGCTACATTTCTCATTATTCCTTTCTTAATATGGTACTTGGCTTGAATTTGCAAATGAGAAGAACTCAGGTGAGCTTTGGAAGATGGAAAGGAGGAAAACCATTGTTCTCAAGAAATGGTTGCAGTCAGACACATTGGCAGCCTTGAGAAGGACGAATGAGATTCACAAAGGCTTAGTGAGAACTTGAGAATTGTTGCTAACCTTCTATCGAATGAAACAGGTGGTAAGAGCTTCTGCAGATATCCTTGATAATTATGAAAGCTTCTTGCTGATGATTTGAAAACAAGCTACATAGATGTTTTACCCTGAGGTGGTAAATTATTTATCATTTAGGCTAAAGGTATAGCTTCTACCTGTGGTATGATTTGCTTGCGGCAGATGATAGAACTCAAAAGCCCCAGTGCAAGCCTTGCTGGGAACTGGCATCTTCACTTCTTCTCATATTCCATTGGCAAAACCTGTCACATGGCCCTATATAAAGAAATATGATTTTGTACTCTTCTCAGGCATGGGAGGGAGGGAAAAGTAAATATTTCTCAAGGATTCATGTAGTCTACCACATGTTGCTAAACTGACAACAATTAAAACAAAATACTAAGGTATTTAAACCAATGGTACTTCAAAATGTTTGAATTCATAATTGGATAATCCACTTCAGATTACAAATGACTTAAACCTAGAATTAGATTCCAGCACCACATATGGCTACCTGCAGGTGTGTTATTAAATCCTTATTAGAAATACAGAAAAAATACCACCATATATTTATACATGTACCATCATATAATAGGTATAGGAAAGCAGTTAGTACAATATCTGGTGTAATCTGTGCACTATATAAATTCCCATCTCTGTCTTGCTCTAAGACAAGTAAAACCTAGGCAATTGCTCTCATTTAATTTATTGCTTTTCTGAAATATCTAAAACCATGTCTACGGACAAAAATCCAGAAAACATGTAAATGTAGAGAAGAAAAATACATCTTACATAATTGCAATTGCACCATGATGAGATAGCCTTACCATTTTTTCTTTAAGAATCTCTCTGCCTTTCTTTCTTTTGGTAGAAATTGAATAATGGCTTTATAAACAAAAGTGATATCACACTATTAAACTGACTTGCAATGGCTTATTTACCTCAATATGTGTCACAGAAATATTCTTACATTAAGAAATATAAAAGTTCAATCTGTCATATCTGTTTACTATGTAATATATATTGCATACATGTACACTCAATTTAATTAACTGGTGTGGTACTGATGGCAATTAATTTGTTTCTATTTTTTATTAGCTAGAGTGCTGTGATGAAGAGTCTTCATGAATGTAAAAAACAATGTTTATGCATTTTCATGGACTTTGTCAATTATTTACTGAGGATAAATTGTTGGTGGGAAGAATTAATTGCTTGTTCAAAGAATATACACATTTTAACTTTCATCAACATTGTTATATTATCTCCAACACTGTTTTACCAACCTTTCTGTTATAATAGTAGTATGTGAAAATGTGTTTCTCAACATGCTCCTCTAACTTGAAATAGATCAATCTCAGTTTTCCTTGGTTATATAGTTAGGCAGTAAAATTTCACATTTTTTTTATTTCTAGTGAGGTTTACCTACTTTTCAAATATTTATATATGACTTGTAGTTCTTCTTTTGAAAATTTCCCTCTTAACTGAGAAAATAATATCCCTGATTTATAAGAGCACCTTATGTAATAATACAATAATATATAAAAATTTAGTCAGTTATATATGTTGCCAATATAATCTTAGTTTGGCATTTGTTTTTCAAATCTTCCTAATCATTTTTCACATCATTTATTTGATATTGGCTGAGGATGTTGTAGATGACAAGTCACATTCCACATGCGTGAAAAACATAGTGAATAAAATGGCTCCTTTGCCATCGTGGAGCCTACATTTCTTAATAGTTAAGATAGATTTTATGAAACTCTATAGAAAGACAAAAAGCAGTGAAAGGACAAGAGTCTTGGTGGAAGGCTAGAAATTCTATATTTTCTAGAGAGGTCAAGGAAGAGACTATACTGTAATTAGGCAACATTTGAAGAGATGCTTGAAGGCAGTGAGGAAATAAGTCATTTGCATTATGGATCACAAAAAGTTATCCATGAATAGGGAAAAGCAAGTTCAAAAGCCTTGCATCTGGAGTATGTTTGGCTAGTTTCAGTAACAGCACGACCATAATCTGTCCAGAGTCAAGAACAGGAGGAAGAGACTGCTAGGAGGGAGAAACCAGAAAAGTAGTGTGGAGCCAGGTTATGTAGGACTTTTAAAATAATTTGGATTTTGCTCTGTAAGAAGTGGAGGCCATCTGATTATTCTACAGAGTAGAGGAACCTACTCTGACTTATGCCTCAAACGAGCACAGTAAATGGCAACTATGTGGATTATATAATTAGGGGACCAAATGGAAGCAAGGAGACCAAGAAAGAGGCTATTAGAATCATCCAGGTGACAGAAATTTGTGATTTGGAAAGAGGGAAAGTAGAGGTGGAAAAATACGGCAAAATTCTGGAGATATTTTCAGCTAATGGCATTTGCTGAAGTATTGCTTGTGAGTCTACAATACAGAGAATTAGAGGGTGATCCTCGAGATTTGTGTCTTAACAACTAAAGAAAAATTATACATCATAGATTATTGTACTTGTTCACCTTAATTCAAATCTATTAATTTCTATATTCTTATTTATACATAAATTGAGAAATACTGCTATATCTCTGGGGCATATATACAGGTAATTTATTCCCTTAAATGGAGATGACATAATAATTTACATACCATTTTTATACAAAATCTTGCTTTCAGTATTTCTCTTACTTGTAAGTAAATATCTCACTACTCTAATTAGCTCTTCAAATAGTTTGGAGAGGTTAATCATGTTTTGCAAAAACAGTATTTCCCTTTACTCCTTTTGCTATCCAATTTTTATGCTTTGATTACTTTTTCTTGTTGCAATGAATTTATTTGTACTTCTAAAACCAGGATAAAGATTTTTCCATCCTAATGAATCAATAAGGAAATTTTTATATATAATATATGAAGATGCTTAAACCTTCATACTACACCTTAAAAAATCATTATAAGTAGGAAAAGCATAAAGCCTACATTATCAATTAGTTAGTATTTGATTATACTATGTAATAGGCTATGTTATATATAGTGGCAAAGAGACAAATGTTGATATTACAAATCTTTAGGTTACCTTAAATAAATAATAAAAATTAATATATGATGAGGTCTTAATATGTACTGACCTTGAGCTACATTTCTTAAATGCTATACACATTTAACATTTGTTTTAATCTTATGAGATTTATATTAATATCTCCATTTTACAAATGAAGAATTTGGATCTCAGACTAGGAGTCTGAATGTGATAACATAAATCATTAGAGGATTATAAAAAATAGCATATGATCCAGTTATCTGTGATTCAGAAAGTAATTGACATAGGTAACTACAGGAGAAGCAGATCTTTTATGCCTAGATTAATCAGGCAAAGTAACAAAGGGAGTGATTGTGATATTTGTCAGATGTAGAGTTTAGATGGGGTTATAATATTATATGGTAAGAATACAATTAGTTTTAGCATCAGTTCTGGTTTCCTTACATGGTTCTGCTAGTTTTTGAGTGTTAGACTTTTGGCAGTCATTAATTCTTTTTTCTTTTAATTTTTTTTTTTACTATTTTTTTAATAGATCTTTATTGGACTCTAATTTCTTCACAATACCGTGTTAGTTTCTGTTGCACCACAAAGCGAATCAGCCATAGAGTAGCATCGACATATAGACACTACTGAATGTAAAATAGTTGGCTGGTGGGAAGTAGCAACATAGCACAAGGAGATTGGCTCGGAGCTTGGCAGACATTAATTCTAAGTCTCATTTAATTTTACAATTAAAGCAGATAAAATGCTTAAATCACAAGGATGCTATGAGAATTAATAGAAGTAATGTTTACCAAAAAAATATTGTAAAGTGAAAAAGAGCACCTGCTGAAGAAGGAAAAAAGATATAAATTAAAACTCAGGGGCTTCCCTGGTGGCACAGTGGTTGAGAGTATGCCTGCCGATGCAGGGGACACGGGTTTGTGCCCCGGTCCGGGAGGATCTCACATGCTGTGGAGCAGCTGGGACCATGATCCATGGCCGCTGAGCCTGTGCGTCTGGAGCCTGTGCTCCACAACGGCATAGGCCACAACAGTGAGAGGCCCACATACCGCAAAAAGAGCCCAAAACAAACAAACAAACAACAAGAACAAAAAAAACTCAGAAGAGGTGAGTGTAATAAGTAAGCATGACATGTTAATGGCAGTATGGAGACAATAGCCATAATGGAGTGCAGAATGTATTCTCATCTAACTTGCACAAGGAACATTTACTGCAACAACTATTTGTAAGAATGAGTCAGCCTCAGTAATTCAGAATATGCACAAGACAACTGCAGTTCAGAATGATGAGAGCTATAAAAGAGTTATATGGTGAGGATTGAAGCCACATGAGTGAACTAAATGGGTTGTCTAGTTCCAAAAGACCAAGTGACTATGCCTTCTGTTAGTAGTTGTGTAGACATTTTCTATAGGATCAAGGTGAGAAAATATATTTCAGGCCAATTGAAAGTATAATTGTGAGATTCCATGGTCATTTGAGGAACTGAAAGTTTACTTTTTCAGGGAGAGAAGATTTCTGGCACAAGAGAAGTATGACAGTAGTTGATGCAGAAAATATTCCTGATTTTGAAAGACATTACATGCCACATCTGGGCCTTTCCAATGGGTTTATTTTAAGAGATGTGAGTTCCATTTTTATAAGATGTATGGACTGAAGTTCTCAGGATAAATTCTTAACTCTGAAAACATGACTTCAAAAGGTCTGAATAGTAAGATCCTGAAATAATACAAGAAAGTGGAGATGAGATTTTGTTGAGAGGTATTTAGAAACTCAAATATATGTCAACGGAAATTCAATTAGCAATCAAGAAGAAAAAGAGGAATTTTAATGGAGCCAAACTGAGTTTTTTAACCTGGAAACAGACTCTCAGACAACTCTGAGAACTCTTTCGTCTGTTAGAAGTAAAAGGCATAATCATGTACATTTTTGGACAAAAGATATTACATCAAAATGTTATACTGATATTTTACATGAAGTTCACTAAGGATACTTAGTACAGGTAAGCACTTACAAAGTGACCAACAAGTCACCATGACCTCCTACAGAGTTGGGAAAGAACACTATTCTTTTAAGAAGTTGCATTGCCAACATCAGAAGAAAGAAAAAATATTGATCTTACGGGTGCTCCCATCTTTGAGGAGCTTTGGTTAACATGTAATGCAGACGCACACTGCTCAGTAGGGAAGTAGGGAGGAGGCTCAAACAAACACACAGAGAATCTTGTACTTAGTTTTTTCTTGCCTTGCCTTAAGAAAGAAATTTTATTTCATCATATACATTACTTGGTGGCTTAATTAGTTCTGTGAATGAAAAAGTAGAAGTTGAGAAAAAAGTTCAGATTTCTGCTTTTGTACGCCTGGAGAGTTGCTAGCACTCTTAACTAAGTTTGGGGAAATGACAACAAGAACAGTTTATGGCAGTGATCCCCAACCTTTTTGACATGAGAGACCGGTTTCGTGGAAGGCAATTTTTCCATGTTGGGGCATGGTGGGGATGGTTCAGGTGGTAATGCAAGCAATAGGGAGTGATGGGGAACAGCAAATGAAACTTCGCTCACTTGCCGCCACTCACCTTCTGCTGTGCAGCCTGGTTCCTAACAGGCCGCGAACCAGTGTTGGTCCACGGCCCGAGGGCTGTGGACCCTTTGTTTACGGCATGGATAAATGGCCTGAGCTTATAAGATGTTAATTTTGAGGTTTCTACTAGAAGTGTGGCCCTGTTCCTCAAGAAGCAATAGTACAGGAAGTACAAGTTTTCATGCTAATGAAGAGGCTCAGTAAATGTCCCTAAGAACATCAATAGAGATTTTTTAGGAGATAGAGAATTTTTAGGAGAGTGAAATTGACAATACTACGATTCTGCAAGGAGAAACTGAGGTAGATGGGATGATGTTTAATTAACGTGTTCAAAATATGTTTTAATTAGTGTGATTAAAATCTTGAGAGACTGAACTTGAATAGAAACTGTGGAAATGCAGAGGATGCAAATGGAAGGAAATAAACCTGTTACTTGTGAGTGCAGATCTCAACAAAAAAAACTAGCAGTAAAAGGTATAAACAGATAATTGGCAAATGGACGGTGCAAATGATCAATACCTTACATGTATAAGGCAGGAAACATGACTTCGAGCTACTGTTTTAATTTTATTATTTATTTAGTAGTGCCTGCCATGTACTAGCTCTAGAAGGACACCCTCTGTCTCCACTTTACCCTTGACTTTCAGAGGGTTTAAGTAACATGCCAAGTCCTCTCAGAGACTAAATAAAAGGTCTGGAATATCAAACTCAAATCTCTCTGGTCCCAAAGTCCATCCTCCTTATTCTGCACCAGTAAGGAACAGACTAAATGTAAGAGACAAAGCAGGATAAATAAAAGGAAATGTGAACAAGAAAGCAAAGAAAATGAAATAAAGATGATAGCAGAATGGCAGAAGTCTTAATGCCAAACTTTATTTTTCTTTCTTCAATCACCAAAAATATTAATAGCAATAGGAAAAGTCAAGTCACTTGAATATATATATATATAATGTTTTGCAGACGTGTATAACAAACAAATGTATAATATGTTGTATACACACACAGAACACATACCATATACACGCACACATATTTTCCTTCTCTGTTTTATTTGTTAAGTAGTGATTTGTCTCAACAGTGATTCTGAGAGCTGGCAGTCTCTAAAATATTTCTATCTCCTTTAGTGAATGTTTGAAATAGATTCTGAAGGATAAAAAGAGAAGGATAAATTAGCCTCTGAGATAATTATAATTTGAAAATAAGTTTCCCAGTCTGTACAGACAAAATTATTGGCCAGAAATACATTTTTGCCATATTTATATTTCAAAATTTCAAAGGATTTGTTAATATTATTTCTAACAATGTCTTCCTAAACCTATCACCTACATTCTTAATCTTCAGCAACCAGTATATGAACTTGGAAAGGATTTGTAAATCCATCTGCTGGAGGTGGGGGCATGCAGTATGAGACTGAAGATAATAAAAAGCTGAAGTGTGTACATTTAATACAGTTTACATCTAGCACCTACTATGTGCCAAGTCCTGAGAGAATACCTACATATGCAAATTTGTATGGGATGCAAAGTTTCTATTCTAAAGAATTTTATTGTCAAGTAGAGGAGAAAGCAAGAAACCTAGTACAGTAATTGCTGAACAGCATAATTTGATAAAAATATAAATAAGGTGCTGTATGATCAAAGACCAGAGGTCACTAACCTTATTGATGAGGGGTGGAGAAGACTTCCAAGAGAAAATCAAATTTGACCTGAGTATTGAGGCTACTGGGTAAGTTAGTTGTTAACAATCATGTTATAATGTTAGCTGCTATCATCAATGAAAGAAACAGAAAAATTATTCCTAAAGATATACTGCTGAAATAAAAATTATTGAAAAGTAGGCATTTGAATTATCTAAAAAATATAGCAATGAATAAGAAGAAATAAGGGCTATGGACCTCAAAAACTGTTAAAGAAAATAGTGCCACTATGAATTGAAAAGACCAAGAGGCTGTGCTCTTCCCTGTGTTGTTCCTTACTTCTCCATAAAAAAAAGAGCTCTAGCAATTATACTCCAATAAAGATGTTAAAAAAATTAAAAAATAAAGATGCTGCAATAAATTTTTTTAAAAAAACCTCTAGACTGAATTTGGCTTCTCAGCTTAACTTCTCTGCAAGGAAAAATAAGGCACAGACCACTTCTCTGTCAGCTTGCAGCCCATTGGTTTCCAATTTGTTTTCTGCTACAAATCAATCTGTGCCTGAGTTTGGGGAATATCAGTCAAATTTACTCTGACCCTACTTCCTGATGGACAGCCTCATCATTAAGAGTCCAAAACTGAAGAGACTCCGGGGCCAGCGAAGTTATAACAAAAAATGAATGTGAATGATTTCTGACACTTCCTGAGTTAATCTCACAGGTATATACAAATTAAAATATACCCAGGATTAAAGCAATCTTGAGAAAGAAAAATGGAGCAGGAGGATTCAGGCTTCCTGAATTCAGACTATACTACAAAGCTACAGTAATCAAGACAGTATGGTACTGGCAAAAAAACAGAAATTTAGATCAATGGAACAGGATAGAAGCCCAGATATAAACCCATGCACATATGGTCACCTTATCTTTGATAAAGGAGGCAAGAATATACAATGGAGAACAAACAGCCTCTTCAATAAGTGGTGCTGGACAGCTACATGTAAAAGAATGAAATTAAAACACCCCCTAACACCATACACAAAAATAAACTTAAAATGGATTAAAGACCTAAATGTAAGGCCAGACATTGTAAAACTCTTAGAGGAAAACATAGGCAGAACACTCTATGACATATATCACAGCAAGATACTTTTTGACCCACCTCTTAGAGTAATGGAAATAAAAACAAAAATAAACAAATGGGACATAATGAAAATTAAAAGCTTTTGCACAGCAAAGGAAAACTTAAACAAGATGAAAAGACAACCCTCAGAATGAGAAAATATTTGCAAGTGGAGCAACTGACAAAAGATTAATCTCCAAAATTTACAAGCAGCTCAATATCAAAAAAACAAACAACCTAGTCCAAAAATGGGCAGGATACCTCAATAGACATTTCTCCAAAGAAGATATACAGATTGTCAACAAACACATGAAAGGATGCTCAACATCACTAATCATTAGAGAAACGCAAATCAAAACTACAATGAGGTATCACCTCACACTGGTCAGAATGGGCTTCAGCAAAAAATCTACAAACAATATATGCTGGAGAGGGTGTGGAGAAAAGGGAACCCTCTTGCACTGTTGCTGGGAATATAAATTGATACAGCCTCTATGGAGAACAGTATGGAGTTTCCTTAAAAAATGAAAAATAGAACTACCATAAGACCCAGCAATCCCACTACTGGCATATACCCTGAGAAAACAATAATTCAAAATGAGTCATGTACCACAATGTTCACTGCAGCTCTATTTACAATACCCAGGACATGGAAGCAACCAAATGTCCATCGACAGATGAATGGATAAAGAAGATGCAGCACATATATACAATGGAATATTACTCAGCTATAAACAGAAATGAAATTGAGTTTTTTGTAATGAGGTGGATGGAGGTAGAGACTGTCATACAGACTGAAGTAAGTCAGAAAGAGAAAAACAAATACCGTATGCTAACACATATATATGGAATCTTAATAAAATGGTTCTGAAGAACCTAGGGGCAAGACAGGATTAAAGACGCAGACGTAGAGAATGGACTTGAGGACATGGGGAGGGGGAAAGGTAAGTGTCTCACAGGGACGAATTGAGAGAGTGGCATGGACATATATACACTACCAAATGTAAAATAGATAGCTAGTGGGAAACAGCTGCATAGCACAGGGAGATCAGCTCCGTGCTTTGTGACCACCTAGAGGGCTGAGATAGGGAGGGTGGGAGGGAGATGCAAGAGAGAGGAGATATGGGGATAAATGTATATGTATAGCTGATTCACTTTGTTATAAAGCAGAAACTAATACACCATTGTAAAGCAATTTTACTCCAATAAAGATGTTAAAAAATATACCCAGGATTAAATATCACAGCTAAATTTTCAATTAATTATCAGTAACTTGTGACAATCTCTATGAGCATCCACTGTGGAAAGTGCTCCACATCACCCTCACAATTATTATGTCCATCTAGTTAATAGCAAATATGAAAAGGAAAAAACGTATCCCCATAACACAAAGAGAGGAAATCTACTAAGTGGATGGTTTTGCAGCAAAAATTGTATATTCAAGGAAAAAGTCAGCCTATTGACATGCTGATTAACCTTTTTTTTTCCTCCTAGTGGCCATTGTCCCCCTTACACACACACACACACACACACACACACACAGTTCTCCCTCATACCGAATTCATGATTCTGAACTTTATACTGATAAAACAAAAATGTGTCTTAATTATATATTAGACTTGGATATGTTAATATAAAACATTCAAAGCAATTCCCACCACTTCCCACAAGTTCACTGTGTTCTATGGCTTACGATTAGATAAGTTGGATTTCCATAGTCCCACAGACATAGTTTATTCTGACTTGGATGTCTAGCTCTTTCAAGGCAAGGTTCATTCTGTCTGTGAAATTCACAGAACAGTTATCTGTCACCTTACTCACTTGAGGAAAATGAGGAGCCTTACTGAAGTAAGAGAACATCTTAATGACCTTGAGAGATATGTAATAGGATGAACTCTGTACTGTTGTACAGAGTTGGGGGGAAACTCCTGAGTTTCCATTAACTCCAAACCAAAGCACAAACTTCTTTAAGCTCAGTTGGTTGTTCAATGAGTCTAAAGTTGTCCGGTGACATTATTTCTCCTTTTTCTCTATGGGATTGAATTATTGCAAATGTCAGGAGAAATCTGTTTTAACCAAGGCAAGGTACAAGACATTCATTGTTAATCAAATGAATACAGAAGTCAGTACAGTTGTGAGAAAATCAAGTTTTATGTCATAGAAAATTAGTATCTGATAATTATGCTCAAGTATCTGTCTCTGTGTCAGATGAGGGAGTAAATGTATTATTTTTCAATTTGGTGGCATAGCCATTTATTCTCCAAATATGAGATACACAAATTATGTTCAACAAATTTAATTCTCCCCAAAGAAGATAAACCCTAAATTAAATCTAATTGCTAAAATACCTTTTAAAAAAATGAATTCAGGTAAGAATGCATCTGAATAGAAAAAATAATAGAAAAATACAAATAAAAACAAAATATTCAATATGAGTGTACTTAAATAGTGGAATAATACAAATTTAAAGAAATGATAAATGATAGGTTTTACTATCAACCAATGATCATATGTATATAAATAATATGTTTTTAAGTAATTAAAGTTTAAAGCAGGGATATTCCAATAGAATGAATAAGCCTAATTACAATGATAGCCTGTATATTGTATAGTTTTAATTCATTTGTGTATCAATTCTATCCAACTGAATGTCCAATCTCTGCTTTCAAACATACTGTGCCAATCTCTCCTACCTAGTGTCAGATTTCTGAAGGATATTTTGTTCAGCTATTATAATTTTCAAGCCACTTTCTTTTTAAAGTCTGCACAGTTAAAAGTCAATGTTCATATAAAAATTAAACTTCGTCCCCCTTCCCTTTGTAATCACTGCCCCAAATAGAGCATCTCAGTTGGGTAGCTTTTGTTTCTCCTTTGGATTAAGTGGGAGCATGATTACCTTCTTCCCAGTACCCTCTTCCATGCAATGGTTCTATAGCCATTTTATTTTTGGGAGGAGGAAGAGAGGAAACGATCTCTATTTCATTGACTCATGAATCCTCTTTCTGTTGCTTCAAGTTGGCTTTCTGATAAATACCAATTATAATTTTATATGACTGGTTTCTAAATACAGACTGTTTTGTGGGGATATGTGCGTGATATTTGGATTTCCTTGGGGAGTTCTCCCAAGTGCACAGTTCCCTGAAGGAGAGAATTTGTTCCAGCAAGACCTGTTATGTATAATTCTAGTAAGCAATTTAGGACAGCTATTCTCCATAGAGTCCAACTGACCCACTAGAAAGAATTCAGCATAGCTCTGCCAACTGGCTAGAAGGCAAGATGCTTTAATATCATGGATTTGCTATTTTTCTTTACTCAGCACCAATAGTTGCAAATCTGATCAACACACCTGCTGCTTAAATGGATATGTCTCACAGGAGAGTGGCATACCAATCTTTACATTGTAGGTACCCATAGGTTCTATAAGTGATTACTTTAGGACAATTCTCACTTGGCTTTTTAAAACTAAATGTTTTGCTACCACCTGGAAAGACATTTTTAGTTAACGTGTTTTCTCCTATATCTACAAAAATCAACATCACAAATTTAATGAGTCCTACCATTGGGAAGGCATATTAATACATCTGTGTATATACATACATGTATGTAAGAGGAAATAAAATATATCTGTATGCAGTTAGTTTTAAAAAAATGTAATCAGAAAGTTTGGAAGGCAGAAATTTAGAGGTAAAGGAACTGTTTTTTGACTTGAAAAACAAGAAATTTTAGAGTGAGCAATGTGTTAGTTTTGCCTTGAAAAAGTAAACTCGTCTCAACAGCCAGTTCACTAAAAGCAGGAATGGACACATTTTTTTCTGTCAATGGCCAGATAGCAAATAGACTTTGTGGGTCATGTATGGGTTCTATCGCCTAGTATGCTTTGTGTTCTTTTTTACCTTTTCAAAATGTACACACACACACAAATCTTAGTTTTAAGACATTACAATAATAGGCTACAGACTGGATTTGGCTTGTAAACTGGCTGTAGTTTGCAACTCCTTCATTAGAGAAAATGTATAAAGTGGATGCTGAGCATACTTAAAATAAGAAAAAAATGTTTTATTTTTATAAAAGTGGATCTGATATTCAATTACATTGATGTAGTGGGAACTGTAGGGACATATTTGTTCTTCAATGAGATAGAAAGTTCATTGTCTAGAGCACACCCTTCCACATTATCTGCTTCTGATTCTATAGGAGCTATGGGAAACACTGTAAGTTGTGGACCTGCATGTGAATTTTGTCTTGTAGAAGGAGAACACTGTCTACCCCTTCCCCTCCACTAAAAAAAACATTATATATATATATATATATATATATATATATATATATATATATATATATATATATATATATATATAGAGAGAGAGAGAGAGAGAGAGAGAGAGAGAGAGAGAGAGAGCAATATTCCTGCTCAAAAACTGTGGCTGTTCTTTGGCTTTTCCTTTGAGCTCTCTATAACATACCATTATTGTTTGATTCATTAAAGTCTATGAAGTATACATTAACTATTTGAACTTGTCCTGTGAATTAAATAAAAGTCATTCCAATAATAAAACCTTAAGTATGAACTGCTGTCCGACCTAGCCTCTTGATTTTTAAACCTTAGATTGACCTGAAACAAAATTTTGAGATTAAAATAACAAGTGTGATATAATGGTTAAGTCAGAACTTAACTTATTAATTTTATTTACTGATTTAAAAATATTTTTAATGCTCTGCTTCAGTGAAAGAATTTCCAGGTGAACAGCAGTGGTGGACACCAATAGGGAAGGTGCCTATTGCTTTGGATGCCTTGGATGGGAATGGATTTCCTGTCCCTCCCCAAGTGGTTTCTCTTAGCTAAAATGTACTACTTTTTGCTGGGTCATATGGTAGTTCTATTTTTAGACTTTTAAGGAAACGCCATACTCCATAGTGGCCATATCAATTTACATCCCCAACAGTTTAAAAGGGTTCCCACTACTGGATATATACTCTGAGAAAACCATAATTCAAAAAGAAACATGCACCACAATGTTCATTGTAGCACTATTTTCAATAGCCAGGACATGGAAACAACCTAAATGTCCAATGAGAGATGAATGGATAAAGAAGATGTGGCACATGTATACAATGGAATATTACTCAGCCATAAAAAGGAATGAAATTGGGTCATTTGAAAAGATGTGGATGGATCTAGAGTCTGTCATACAGAGTGATGTAAGCCAGAAAGAGGAAAACAAATACCGTATATTAATGCATATATGCAGAATCTAGAAAAATGGTACAGATGAACCTATTTGTAGGGCAGGAATAGAGACATAGATGTAGAGAGTGGATATGTGGATAGAGAGAGGGAAGGGAAGGGTAGGACAAATTGGGAGATTAGGTTTGACATAAATACACTACCATATGTAAAATAGCTCGCTAGTGGGAACCTGCTGTGTAGCACAGGGAGAGCAGCTTGGTGCTCTGTGATGACCTAGATGGGTAGGAAGGGGGGTGGGAAGGACGTCCAAGAGGGAAGGGATATAGGTATACATATAGGTATACCTAGGGGATATAGGGATACATATAGCTGATTCACTTCTTTGTACAGCAGAAACTAACAACATTGTAAAGCAATTTTACTCCAATAAAAAAATAATAAAATAAGATAAAATGTACTACTTTTTGAATTAATGTTTCTGTATTCTTTGGATAAATACCAAAAAGTGGAATATTTGGAGCATACGGTAGTTCTAAATGCCTATTAATAGATAAATGGATAAAGAAGATGTAGTATATATACAATGTAATACTACTGAGCCATAAAAAAAGATGAAATTTTGCCATTTGCAGCATCGTTGGACCCTGAAGGTATTATGCTAAATGAAACAAGTTAGAAAGAGACAGACAAATACCATATGATTTCACTTATATGTGGAATATAAAAAACAAACAAAAAACCCCCAAACCAAAAAACAAAACCAAATAAATGAATAAACCAAGCCAAACAAAAACAAACACATTGATACAGAGAGCAGAATAGTGGTTACCAGGGTGGGTAGGGGGGTGGAGGGGAGTAAAAAATGGGTAAAGAGGATCAACTGTATGTGATGGATGGAAACTAAGTCTTTGGTTGTGAGCACACTGTAGTGTACACAGATATCAAAATATAATATTATAAACCAATATAATATTATAAAAAAATATAATGTTATAAACCAATAAAAATAAAATAAAAATTTTAAAAGGATACTACTTTATTTAATGTTGACTAACTTCATTTATTAAAGGAAAGGTTGAATAGCCTTTCAGTTTTAAAAAGTTTTTGGATTTCTTATAGCATTGAATAATACACATTCAAAAATTGATTATTTTTATAAGATTGTACAGTATTTTATATATATTAAATTGTAAATTTCTGATATATATTGACAGTTTTTCCTTATTATGCCACTTCCTAGTTCATCTTAATTTAGTTGTTCTTAGTGATAAATACGTTTTTTCTTTGTCTATAATTTCTTTTTATTCCTTCCATTGCTTTAATAGTTGAAGACTGAGGAAAGTAAGGACAAATACAAATTAAAAGCAAGAGGCTTAATTCTCTCTGTTAAAATAAGGGAAGGAATTTCTCCCCTCTCTTTTTTGCTCAGAGCACTTATCTTAGAAAACCTGTAATTATAAATACATTTTCCTTTCTTTGAAATGCATGTAAATCCTTTTGAAGGCTAGATAGGCATTTTGTCAGCTTTTTAATATAGGACTATCTTTGCCAAGGACCTGGGAGCCATCTTTTTGAAATGTAAACATCGAGGGAGATGGGACTCCTATCTCCCTGTTTCTGTGGGACTGAGGATTCCAACTTCAATGGGTTCCTTACTGTAATTTGTAAAACTACCTCCTGTCATACAGATATGAGAAGTTTGTTTTTTCTCTCTAGGTAAGCCCAATTAGCTAACACAGATAGGCACCCCAATTACTAGGTAGTTAGGATAAACTATATGAGGCTGTCAGGTCCTCTTACTAGAGGACCAGTTATTATTTTGAGAATGTGTTTGCAGTGGGTAGTATCAGCTATGACTGTATCACATTCTTCAATAATAAGGATTTATTTTGTTTTCTGTTACTTCTGTGGAGAAATTTCCGGGTTCAAGAAGACTTTGTTTCAATTAGTGGACAATTTTTTATAAACTAGTTTTTTGATGATTGTGAATACAATCTCTTTTTCATTATGGTTTTAGGTTAATGATTACTAATTAATTGTTACTAATAAATAAAAATGTCATTGACTTCTGAATGCTTATCTAGTACCATCCAATATTGGTAAGCTATATCCTTACCTTTCCTACCAATGTTGTAATATTTCATTAGTAATATTAATATTATTTATGATAATTTGTGTGTTTTTAGTGTGACTATAAAAACGTTAATGTCTATAAAATTGTATTTTATCAAAAATACATTGTGGCAATATTTAAAATAACACAGGTGGGCAATGTGTCATTTCAGAAACATATGGAAGTGTTAATAGCCCATCCTTCTTAGCCATTACTATCATTTGGCTTGCTTATTTTTGATATGTTTGAGATTTTTTTCCTGTTGCCTTCATATGACAACATAAATTGGACAGGTTATAGAATTTTTGTATCATAATTTGCTTCCTCAAAGCTCTGTAGGGATTTCCTCATTGAGATAAAATATCCTGATAGCAGATACTATATTTCATACATAGTGGTGACCCCATCGTTTGACTATGGAAGCTGTTGGTTCTTAGCAAATTCTCAGCAAATATTTGTTCACCATGCAGTGAAAGATGGCTTCTTTGATGCCAGGATTAAAACCTCTAATATGTACAAGCTATAAAAAGTAGTTGGCAGATAACTATGAATAGACATCTTCTAGCAAAGCTGTTCAGTAAAGCATATTAGAGTTTTGAAATATAGTGTATAGTGGAAGCATTATCATTGGCATTTTTTTTAAAAAGCACACACACAAAAAATACATAGATAAAAAAATGCTGGACAAAGTGTTGACATAGTTTGGCAGGGATATCATAGATGAAATTTAAATATAAGTATCTAGGTATTTTATTCACATATGCTCCAAAATTCTGTCCAAACATACAATTTGATGTTTATCATCACTGAATATGTATCACTTTCCTATTGCTAAAGGATTTGTTTTATTCCAACAATAAATCCTATACACATATGCTCAGTCTTTATAGTTTGTTGCCTAAGACATGTGGCAGAAAAGTATTAGGCTTTTATATATTTAACATTGTGTTCTTATGAGGCCTATAATTTGGTTTTGAACGTAGTGAATAACCTTTGGGCTTTACCCTAAAATCAAAGTTAATCATGGTTAGAACAATGATTCAGATGTTGCTGAGGATAAAATATTAAATGTATAGTTTATTAAAGTTAATAAATTAATTTGAGTATTCAAATTCTACCAGGATCCTCTAAGCAACTTAATATTATAACTGCTTAATCACTCAATATATAGTAAAATATATGACTTAGGATCAATTCAATAAATGGCTGTGTGTTCTTCTGCTAAGAGTATACCTAATTCAGGGTTTGGGAGAGGACAATATTTTCTGAAAACCAAAATACCCAGTCATAGATTCATAATGCGTAAGTCAAGTCCAGATCTTGTCACTGCAAGCAGTATGAACCGTAGTAATATATTTAACCTCTCTGAACCTTATTTCCCTTCAGTATATGATATCAATAATAACTTTTACCAAACAGCATTTTAGTGGGCTGTGAGAATCAAAGGTGATGCTTAAATAAGTCTACATATGTAAAAGCTTTATTAAGGTGATATTTTAAGTTTACTTCACTTTTTATGTAATTGAATCTATTTCTCATTATAGAATTTAAAGAATCAATTATTTAATAACTGAAATTTTAATTCCTCTGATCCATTTCACAAGATAAAAATGCTAAGAGATATCTCTAAGCTCCGCAATAGCCACCCCTGTGTTTTCTAAGAAATTATTCATTTTCCCAAAGGGCAAACTACAGCTGAGATAATTAGGAATGCTCAGTTCACAGTTCCCTAAGCTTCACTGAATCCATGGTTTATTTATAGAGGACTTTGTGGTTGATATTTTATTTATTCAATTTACCAACATTACCCAGTAAAGACCACATTACTTGAAATTATTGTTCTAAGCAACATCATAGATACTTTCCACCAAATTAAATCCATTTATTTGACAGAATTTGAAGTTTGTTCCTGAGATCATTTTTTGTACCCCTGAGAGCTGCTTGAGTATCCACTCCACCCATCATCCTCAGAAGAAAGCACTAGAAGCAACTTCATTGCATTTGAGATCTTGTTATTGAAATCCTATTCATAATGTAAGTGGACAGTAATGAAATTCACACAATGAGGGTGCCATGGGTTTACTTTTCAATTGATTATTGAAAAATAAAAGGTTTTTAAATTCCTGTTGCTTTTTTAATAAAAGAAATCCATGTTTAGTTTAAGAAAATAACTATAAACATTAGAATGATTAAAATTTCTATCAAAATTCATGTATTCATCATGAATCTTGGCTAATACTTTTTCAGATTTTTCTGTTTGTGGATATAGAGAAATATGTCCTATTGATTTTTTAAAATCTTATATTTTTAGAAGAGCTTTATAATGACAGAAAAAATTGAGAAGATTGTAGAGAGTTCCCATACACTCCTTCACTAGTTTTCCCTATTATTAATATATATTAGTATGATATCTTTGTCACAATTAATGAACCAATATTGATATGATATTATCAAATAAAGTTCATTTTATTCAGATTTCCTTAGATTTTACCTAATATATTTTTTTCTGTTCCAGCATCATATATGTAATGTCTTCTTAGGATCCTCTTGGCCTGACCATTACTCCAAATTTTTTTTTTTTTAATTTGACATTTTTGATGAGTATTGTTGAAATATTTTATAGGATGTCCTCCTATTGGAATTAGCCTTATATTCTTTTCTTGATCATTACCTTGGGTTTTATGTTTTGGAGAGAAAGACTGAAGAGATAAAGTATAATTTCATCACATCATACCTTGGGTACATACTATCAACATGATTTGTCCCTGGAAATGTTGATCTTGATCAAAGGGCTGCAGTCATGTGTGTCAAGTTTCTCCACTGTAAAGTTACTATTTTCCCCCCCTCTTCCAAATATTCTTTGGAAAGAAGTGACCATGTACAGCCCACACTTACACAGTAACAATTTATCCTACCAACCCTAGAAGGTGGAGTATCTACAAAAATTATTTGGAATTCTTCTGAGTAAAAGATTTGTCCCTTTTCCTCAATTTACTGATTTATTCAACCATTTATTTATATCAGTATGACTCCTGAATATTTATTTTCCTAAAGTTTATAATGCAATACAATATTATTTATTTTGATGCTCAAATTGTTCCAGGTTTGCCCATTTGGAATTCCTTCAGGCACCTCTTGTGTCACTTTGACATAATTCCATCATTTTTTTTAGTGTTTTCTTACTTTTTAGTACTGCAAGATGTTCCAGGCTCACCTAGTATTATTTTCTTCCCCAGTCCTATATTCAACCATCTCTCCAAGAAGCTCAAGTTCCTTCTATTGGAGAATGGCATTAGAAATCAAGATCTGGATATTAAATTTGTTCAACTGGTGTGTTGTTTATTGTTACCCTGCTCAGAGAAAAGAGTAAGAAAAGATTTATGTGTGGACTAACCCGTGTACATACACACACATATATATTCTATTTGTAACCATCTATATCAATATTAAGATAAATATGAGTTCATACTGATGTCTCCAACTCTAATCTATTACCACCTAGATTATTCTAGTCTCCTCTCCTTGCTTATCTGCAAAAATTCTCACTCCCACCATCTACTATTCATTTATGAATTGTTCAATTCTACTATCAGTAGTAGAATTGTTCCTGTATCCAAAGGGAAACAACTTTATTAACTAGAGTACACTATTTATGTGTAGTTCCTTTTGTCCTCAGTCTTATAGTTTCCCCTCACATACAAATTTATTTACCTCAGTACCTTTTCCCCATTCTCTTTACAGAGGTAGTTTCATACATTTGTAATTTAGTCAGATTCTTTTTTTTTTTTTTTTTTGCGGTATGCGGACCTCTCACTGTTGTGGCCTCTCCAATTGTGGAGCACAGGCTCCAGACGCGCAGGCTCAGCGGTTATGGCTCATGGGCCCAGCCGCTCTGCGGCATGTGGGATCTTCCCGGACCAGGGCACGAACCTGTGTCCCCTGCATCGGCAAGCAGACTCTCAACAACTGTGCCACCAGGGAAGCCCCAGTTAGATTCTTTTTAACAGTCTGCATTCCTTCTTAGGAATTCCCATCTGCTAAATGATTTGATTTTAATTTGTATACATTAGTTCCACTCTTTTTTGCAGTAAAGTTTTATGGCTTTTGACAAATGCATAATTTCTTGTATTTATTGTTACAGTATCATATAGAATATTTTTACCACTCAAAATCCTCTGTGCTTCACCTGTTTAACCCCCTCCCCACACACAAGCCCAAGGTGACCACTGATCTTTTCACAGTCTCTAGGGATTTTCCTTTTCAGAATGGCATATAATTAGAATTATACAGTATGTAGCCGTAATAGACTGTCTTCTTTTATTTGGAAATATGCACTTAAGTTTTACTGATACATTTTTACAGCTTGATAGCTCATTTCCTCTTTTTTTGTTTTCATTTACTCTTATTGAATAAATTTCATTATATGGATGTACCACAGTTTAATCATTCACGTATTGAAGGGCATCTTGTTTGCTTCCAATTTTTGGTAATTGTGATTAAAGCTGTTATAAACATTCACATGCAAAGTTTATGTTAATGTAACTTTCAAATCAGTTGAGTAAATACCTATGATGTGATTACTGGGTCCTAAGGTAAACACTACATTTAGCTTTGTAAGAAATTCTCAGGCTGTCTTTAAAGTGGCTGCAATATTTTTATATCCATCAATGGTGATTGAGAGTCTTTTTTGCTCTGCATCCTCAACAGCATTTGGTAGTTTCTAAAAGAGAGAATTTTAGCCATTGGAATAGGTGGGTAGTGGTATTGTACTCTTTTAATTTGTAATTCCCTAATAACAAAAGATTTGGAATTATATATTTTAATTACAAAAAAAAGACATTTTCTTGCAAGAAATTATAGAAACTATTTCTCTGTTTCTATCCCTATCTCTAAATATTTATATTACCACCACCCAAAAAGTCAATGTCATAATTTTGGTGTATATACTTTTGTACATTTTTATTGCATTTATACTATAAATATAATTAATTTATGGTCTGAGCTTTGACTCAGTCATTCAATCTAGTGTCATTTTCATCAAGTCTAACAGAACCTATTTAGTGACTTTATTGTGTAATTGTCACTGTCCCTGTTTATGTTCTCACCAAAGATTTTACCACTCTTTCTATTAGTCTTTTCATCTGACCATTTTTATTGATTGGAGAATAATGCAAAGCCTTCTTTAATACTGTTAATTTTTTTCTAGAATACTCAGAAAAGGAAAATATTTCTGGTAAGACAAAAGTAAAATGCTAAAGAATAAGCAACTTAGGGAACAAACCATCAAGTTCTTTCTGAGATTAATCATGGCCTATATTATTTACAGCTTGCATACCTGGGACTGGAAAAGATAAAATATTGTGATAGCTGCCATCTTATACAATTTGTCACAGAGAAAAAGGAAGTGAAAAGTGGTTTATAATCACTGCAAATTTCCTTTGTCCAGGTATTAGAGGTTTTGTTTTGTTCAGTTATTTTTCCCTAGGTAATAAGGTGAAATGTAGGGGGAAGGGAAAGAATGAACTCATTTCATAATTTTGGAAAAACCATATTAAAAATTATACCGTGCAAAGCAGTTACAAATAAGGATTTTTCCCTAAAATAAATGTATCTTTACTAATATAACTTTTAACACTTGAAAAAACTACTCTCTACATTTTACATTGCAAATATATTTAATAAATAATTCCAGGATGATTCAGAGATGATCAAATCAAAGAAAAAGGACTCTAAACAAATTATGTTAAATCAATATTATTATCATTTCTCATTAAATGTAGATTTAATATTTTAAAGAGTATTTTCTTATATTTGATTTTGATTTTTTACTAAAATAAAAAAAATAGAGCTATATTAATTAAAGTTAATATCAATGTTAGTAAGAAAGAAAATAAACAATTTCTCTACTTTTATAAAATGTCTTTATGTTTAATCAGTGAATAGATACTTTGCAGCTTTTGACTCCTCCCATTGTGAGCATGTTCATAGCTATTTCAGCAGTTTTTTAAATTTTCATTTCCTCTATGGATTCTTGATGGAAGTAGAAATAATTCCTATTGCTACATCAATGATTCTATTACGGAAAACTTGGTCAAAAACTTAACAACATTAAGCTAATAGAGATCTTAAAATCTGTCCTTCTCTTTGATATAATATACATCTCTGATTCCAACATCACAACTTCACAGAGAACATAAAAGCTTCATTTGGGATCTCTAACTGTATAAGGATGAATCCTATCAGGCATAAAATATTCTAGAGAAGCAAATTGATATTAATTCCACTCCAAATCCTTCTAAATGTGGTTAAGAAGAATACAGTTACAAACTTGGAAATAAATCAGAGTGTGTATCAAGTTATTTTTACTTCATACTGGGACATTACTTATAAACTTGCTAAAAAATTATTTAATTGTTGGAGAATAATGTTTGTCTTTTTATTTACTATTTTATTAGAGATCAGATGCTATGAAGAGTCCTGTTAAGTTGTAGATTTATGTCTGATATGAATGATAACCCCAAGGGGTTTGGTTTTATTTTAATGGAGGACATTAACCAATTATATCTAACAGCAATCTTTTTCTAATACTCATTTTTTCTATTGCATTTACTGATGAGCTGATAAACTTTTGTTTCTCAAATGCTCTTGGAATCAGCATTACAATTATACTTGTTCACTCTTTGATTAGTGAGTTGAATAAAATCTTTGACATGTTTGTTACGTATTCTTATGAGAATCATGTTCTTATATTTTGAAACCTACACTTTGACAAATCAAGAAGTTGTTTTCTGATATATTTACTTTAAATATTTAATTAAAATATATTGCATGCTTACATGCTTTTAAAAATTGCACTGAACAAATAAAGGAAATAAACATCTTTATCCTCAAAATCCCCCCTGACTCATAGATAATTGTTATCAATTTAATTTATAATATTTTAGATCCTTTTTTAGAAAAGGAATTACATATAAACTCTTACCTAAATACACACACACACACACACACACACACACACACACACACACACACACCTTGCCTTATGACATGCCCTAAAGATAAGATACTATTGCTGGTTTAAATGTTTTCAAATTCAGTGAAAAACATGGTATCTAGTTTTTTTTCAAAATGTATATTTTTCTCAACATTATAAAAGTTTAAACGTATTTTCAAGAGCATAGTAGTCTTTTACATTTGTTCTTCTCTGAAATACAGTGTTATACTCTATGTATATATTTCTATTTAGTTACCCTTTTGTAATTTATGTGAAGGAACTTACTATATGTTATGGATATTTATCATTTTCAAAATACAAATTGCAAGTACTTTCTTTTATTTTTAAAGATTTTTTGATGTAGACCATTTCTAAGGTCTTTATTGAATTTGTTACAATATTGTTTCTATTTTATGTTTTGATTTTTTGGCCACGAGACATGTGGGATGTTAGCTCCCCAACTAGGCATCTAACCTGCACTCCCTGCATTGGAAGGTGAAGTCTCAACCACTAGACCACCAGGGAAGTCCCTGCAAGTACTTTCTTCTAGATCATGTCTTGATTAAAAATTATATTAATTTTGAATGTAAACATACTTTTTTATTGTTGAAATGTGTCATTTTCTATATTTTTTAAAATTTTCTGTGTATATATAATGTCTAATTTTAAAATCTCAGATCACTAATATATTTATCAAAAAGTTAACATAAAATTTTATTTATAATATATATTATTGCAGTATTATTTACGGATCTTTTTTCATATAAAATGCCAATCATTCCAGAAGACTTAAATGCAGTTATTTTTTAACAAGTGAATATATATAAATTCATATACAAGGCAATGTTCCTATTTATGCTTGTTGCATAGCATTGTAAAATTTATTTCCTGTTAGGAAAACTAAAAATACTTCATATTGCAAATTTTGATATGACTCCACCTTTTTTTTTAAATAGGTGAAGATATGCTCTCAGTTAGAAATAAAACAAGTTGGTAATCAGCGAGAAACTGGGTACTGTCATACCTCAAGTTTTCCCAGATTTTAAAAAACTAATTAAATGTAATCCAAGATATACCACCTCAGTCATTTTGGGGGATTTGCATTACATTCATTCACAGGGAAGGGAGAGACTTAATCTCATATACATTAGAATAATGAAGAGTCATAAAATTAATTCAAAGTAAAAAGGAGATAATGACTTTGAATGTCTTTAATGGGGTCCTGATGGGTTTTTAAGGGAGTATATTACGATGTTGCTCTTTCTGTTTCTCCCTGTCTCTGCCTCTGCCTCTATCTATCTCTCTACCTCTGTGAGATGATTTTTTTTAGTATTTTCCCTTTCTTTTTTTTTGGAACTAAAGAATTATTTTTCTATTTTTTTAAAGAATGATTTTTATTTCAAATGAAGCAGCTGACAAGTGATTAATCTCCAAAATATACAAACAGCTCACACAGTTCAATATAAAAAAAAACAACAACCCAATCAAAAAATGGGCAGAAGACTTAAATAGACATTTCTCAAACAAGACATAAAGAGGATCAAGAAGCACATGAAAAGATGCTCAAGGTTACTAATTATTAAAGAAATACAAATCAAAACTACAATGAGTTATGACTTTACACCAGTCAGAATGGCCATCAACAAAAAATCTACAAATAATAAATGTTAGAGAGGATGTGGAGAAAAGGGAATGCTCTTGCACTGTTGGTGGGAATGTAAATTGATACAACCTCTATAGAGAACAGTATGGTGATACAACCTCTATAGAGAACAGTATGGAGGTTCCTTAAAAAAATTAAAAATAGAGCTACCATATGACCCAGGAATCCCCTACGGGGCATACACCCTGAGAAAACCATAATTCAAAAAGACACATGGACCCCAATGTTCATTGCAGCACTGTTTACAATAGCCAGGATGTGGAAGCAACCTAAGTGTCCGTTGACAGATGAATGAATAAAGAAGATGTGGTACATATATACAATGGAATATTACTCAGCTGTAAAAGAGATAAAACTGGGTCAGTTGTAGAGACATGGATGGACCTACAGTTTGTCATACAGAATGAAGTAAGTCAAAAAGAGAAAAAAAATATCGTGTATTGAGGCATATATATGGAATCTAGGTACAGATGAACCTATTTGCAGGGCAGGAATAGAGATGTAGATGTAGAGAATGGATATGTGGACATGAGGGGTTGGAAGGGGGATGGGATGAATTGGGAGATTGAGACTGACATATATACACTACCATGTGGAAAATAGATAGCAAGTGGGAACCAGCTATAAAGCACAGGAAGCTCAGCATGGTGCTCTGTGGTGACCTAGATGGGTGGAATGGGGTGGGGGAAGGAGGTCCAAGAGGGAGGGAATATATGTAGACATATAGTTGATTCACTTCACTGTACAGCAGAAACTAACACAACATTGTAAAGCAACTATACTCCAATAATTAAAAAAAAAAAAAAAAAGAACCACACACACACAAAAAAGACATTGGAAAGATTTGAGAGTTTTCATTGAAGTTAGAGAAGAAAGAGTAGAGAATTCAATAGTCTTTTGTACTTAAATTGTTTTCTAATCTCAGATTAATGTTATAGTTTATAAACTTATTTTTAATTGTTGACTTGTGAGGTCATAGGGTTATTCAGTTCATTCAATTAATTATGAGAATATTTATCACATTCTCATATGTGATAAATATGGTTATCACATTCTTAGGACAAGCTCTACTTACTCATGATACATTATGCTTAATCAATTGTAATTAGGCTTTACATGCTAAGGCTTTAATTTAAAAGTAAATGATACTTTGTAGTATCATTGGCTACAGATTAGTTTTACGTTTTTCCTGTCCAATTGTAGGTATTAGTGATATCCTACACTCGAAGACTGAGTTGAAAAGTTATCTTCTGTTATGATTTCAAAAAGTTTATATATCGTAGGACATAATTTTTGAAAGTTTGTTAGAATGCATTATAATACATTTTCCTTATTTGAGGAGTAGATTTTTGATAGCCTTTAAAGTATCTTTAATTTTATGAAATTGTCCCTTGAGTTTCTCTGCCTATTCTTGAGTAATTTTATGCTATGTGATCCTGCCAAATAAAAATATTAACCAAGATTCCCACCCCAAATAAAAATATTAATCAAGATTTCCAAATTTATACTTTAATGTTTTCTACTCATCTGTGGTTATGGCCCTTTCTAATTCTGCATCTTTTATAAGTTGTTATTTTAGTGATTGATGTTACCTTTTCTGAAGACCTGTATATTTTTTTCCAATCCAGCATAGACTTTATTAATTTCTGTTTTGATTATTCTCATCTTTATTAATTCCTTACTTCAATTTTTTTCTGACATGTATTGCTATGATCTCTTCTTTTTTTTTTTTTAACATCTTAATTGGGGTATAATTGCTTTACAGTGGTGTGTTAGTTTCTGCTTTATAACAAAGTGAATCAGTTATACATATACATATGTTCCCATATCTCTTCCCTCTTGCATCTCCCTCCCTCCCACCCTCCCTATCCCATCCCTCTAGGCAGTCACAAAGCACTGAGCCGATATCCCTGTGCCAGGCGGCTGCTTCCCACTAGCTAAATACCTTACATTTGTTAGTGTATATATGTCCATGCCTCTCTCTCGCCCTGTCACAGCTCACACTTCCCCCTCCCCATATCCTCAAGTCTGTTCTCCAGTAGGTCTGTGTCTTTATTCCTGTCTTACCCCTAGGTTCTTCATGACATTTTTTTTTCTTAAATTCCATATATATGTTTTACCATAGGGTATTTGTCTTTCTCAGTTTCTGACTTACTTCACTCTGTATGACAGACTCTAGGTCTATCCACCTCATTACAAATAGCTCAATTTTGTTTCTTTTTATGGCTGAGTAATATTCCATTGTATATATGTGTCACATCTTCTTTTTCCATTCATCCAATGATGGGCACTTAGGTTGTTTCCATCTCCAGGCTATTGTAAACAGAGTTGCAATGAATATTTTGGTACATGACTCTTTTTGAATTTCGGTTTTCTCATGGTATATGCCCAGTAGTGGGATTACTGGGTCATATGGTAGTTCTACTTGTAGTTTTTTAAGGAACCTCCATAGTGTTCTCCATAGTGGCTGAACCAATGCACATTCCCACCAGCAGTGCAAGAGTGTTCCCTTTTCTCCACACCCTCTCCAGCATTTATTGTTTCTAGATTTTTTGGTGATGGCCATTCTGATTGGTGTGAGATGATATCTCACTGTACTTTTGATTTGCATTTCTCTAATGATTAATGATGTTCAGCATTCTTTCATGTGTTTGTTGGCTGTCTGTATATCTTCTTTGGAGAAATGTCTATTTAGGTCTTCTACCCATTTTTGGATTGGGTTGTTTCTTTTTTTGTTATTGAGCTGCATGAGCTGCTTGTAAATTTTGGAAATTAATCCTTTGTCGGTTGCTTCATTTGCAAAATCTTCTACCATTCTGTGGGTTGTCCTTTGGTCTTGTTTATGGTTAACTTTGCTGTGCAAACGCTTTTAAGTTCCATTAGGTCCCATTTGTTTATTTTGGTTTTAATTTTTTCTAAGAGGTGGGTCAAAAAGGATCTTTCTGTGATATATGTCATACAGTGTTCTGCCTATGTTTTCCTCTAAGAGTTTGATAGTTTCTGGCCTTACATTTAGGTCTTTAATCCATTTTGAGCTTATTTTCGTGTATAGTGTTAGGGAGTGATCTAATCTCACACTGTTACATGTACCTGTCCAGTTTTCCCAACACCACTTATTGAAGAGGCTGTCCTTTCCCCACTGTACATTCCTGCCTCCTTTATCAAAGATAAGGTGTCCATATGTGCGTGAGTTTATCTCTGGGCTTTCTATCCTGTTCCATTGATCTATCTTTCTGTTTTTGTGCCAGTACCATACTGTCTTGATTTCTGTAGCTTTGTAGTATAGTCTGAAGTCAGGGAGCCTGATTCCTCCAGCTCCATTTTTTGTTCTCAAGATTGATTTGGCTATTCTGGGTCTTTTGTGTTTCCATATAAATTGTGAAATTTTTTGTTCTAGTTCTGTGAAAAATGTCAGTGGTAGTTTGACAGAGATTGTATTGAATCTATAGATTGCTTTGGGTAGTAGAATCATTTTCACATTGTTGATTCTTCCAACCCAAGAACATGGTATATCTCTCCATCTATTTGTATCATCTTTAATTACTTTCATCAGTGTCTTATAATTTTCTGCATACAGTTCTTTTGTCTCCTTAAGTAGGTTTATTTCTAGATGTTTTATTCTTTTTGTTGCAATGGTAAATGGGAGTGTTTTCTTGATTTCATTTTCAGATTTTTCATCATTAGTGTATAGGAATTCCAGAGATTTCTGGGCATTAATATTGTGTCCTGCTACTTTACCAAATTCATTGATTAGCTCTAGTAGTATTCTGGTAGCATGTTTAGGATTTTCTATGTATAGTATCATGTCATCTGCAAACAGTGACAGCTTTACTTCTTCTTTTCTGATTTGGATTACTTTTATTTCCTTTTCTTCTCTGACTGCTGTGGCTAAAACTTCCAAAACTATGTTGAATAAGAGTGGTAAGAGTGGGCAACCTTGTCTTGTTCCTGATCTTAGTGGAAATCTTTTCAGTTTTTCACCATTGAGGATGATGTTGGCTGTGGGCTTGATATATATAGCCTTTATTATGTTGTGGAGAGCTCCCTCTATGCCTACTTTCTGCAGGGTTTTTATCATAAATGGGTGTTGAATTTTTTCAAAAGCTTTCTCTGCATCTATTGAGATGATCATATGTTTTTTCTCCTTCAATTTGTTAATATGGTTTATCACATTGATAGATTTGCGTGTATTGAAGAATCCATGCATTCCTGGAATAAACCCCACTTGATCATGGTGTATGATCTTTTTAATGTGCTGTTGGATTCTGTTTGCTAGTATTTTGTTGAGGATTGTTGCATCTATGTTCATCATTGATATTGACCTGTAGTTTTCTTTCATTGCGACATCCTTGTCTGGTTTTGGTACCAAGGTGATGGTAGCCTCGTAGAAGGAATTTGGGAGTATTCCTCCCTCTGCTATATTTTGGAAGAGCTTGAGAAGGATAGGTGTTAGCTCTCTCTAAATGTTTGATAGAATTCGCCTGTGAATCCATCTGGTCCTGGGCTTTTGTTTGTTGGAAGAATTTTAATCACAGTTTCAATTTCAGTGCTTGTAATTGGTCTGTTTATATTTTCTATTTCTTCCTGATTCAGTCTTGGCAGGTTGTGCATTTCTAAGAATTTGTCCATTTCTTCCAGGTTGTCCATTTTATTGGCATAGAGTTGCTTGTAGTAATCTGTAATGATCTTTTGTATTTCTGCAGTGTCAGTTGTTACTTCTCCTTTTTCATTTCTAATTCTATTGATTTGAGTCTTCTCCCTTTTTTTCTTGATGTGTCTGGTTAATGGTTTATCTATTTTGTTTATCTTCTCAAAGAACCAGCTTTTAGTTTTATTGATCTTTGCTATTGTTTCCTTCATTTCTTTTTCATTTATTTCTGATCTGATTTTTATGATTTCTTTCCTTCTGCTAACTTTGCGGGGTTTTTTTGTTCTTCTTTCTCTAATTGCTTTAGGTGCAAGGTTAGGTTGTTTATTCGAGATGTTTCCTGCTACTTAAGGTGGGCTTGCATTGCTATAAACTTCCCTCTTAGAACTGCTTTTGCTGCATCCCATAGGTTTTCGGTTGTTTTGTCTCCATTGTCAGTTGTTTCTAGGTATTTTTTTATTTCCTCTTTTATTTCTTCAGTGATCACTTCATTATTAAGTAGTGAATTGTTTAACCTCCATGTGTTTGTATTTTTTACATATCTTTTCCTGTAATTGATATCTAGTCTCATGGTGCTGTGGTTGGAAAAGATACTTGATACAATTTCAATTTTTTTCAATTTAACAAGGCTTGATTTGTGACCCAAGATGTGACCTATCCTGGAGAATGTTCCATGAGCACTTGAGAAAAATGTGTATTCTGTTGTTTTTGGATGGAGTGTCCTATAAATATCAGTCAAGTCCATCTTGTTTAATGTATCATTTAAAGCTTGTGTTTCCTTATTTATTTTGATTTTGGATCGTCTGTCCATTGGTGATAGTGGGGTGTTAAATTCCCCTACTATGAATGTGTTACTGTCAATTTCCCCTTTTATGGTTGTTAGTATTTGCCTTATGTATTGAGGTGCTCCTATGTTGGGTGCATAAATATTTACAATTGTTATATCTTCTTCTTGGATAGATCTCTTGATCATTATGTAGTGTCATTTTTGTCTCTTCTAATAGTCTTTATTTAAAGTCTATTTTTTCTGATATGAGAATTGCTACTCCAGCTTTCTTTTGGTTTCTATTTGCATGGAATATCTTTTTCCATCCCCTTACTTTCAGTCTGTATGTGTCTCTAGGTCTGAAGTGGGTCTCTTGTAGACACCATATATATGGGTCTTGTTTTTGTATCCATTCAGCTAATCTGTGTCTTTTGGTGGGAACATTTAGTCCATTTACATTTAAGGTAATTATGAATATGTATATTCCTATTCCCATTTTCTAAATTGTCTTGGGTTCGTTATTATAGGTCTTTTCCTTCTCTTGTGTTTCTTGCCTAGAGAAGTTCCTGTAGCATTTGTTTAAAGCTGGTTTGGTGGTGCTGAACTCTCTCAGGTTTTGCTTGTCTGTAAAGGTTTTAATTTCTCCATCAAATCTGAATGAGATCCTTGCTAGGTAAAGTAATGTTGGTTGCAGGTTTTTCTCCTTCATCTCTTTCAGTATGTCCTGCCACTCCCTTCTGGTTTGCAGAGTTTCTGCTGACAGATCCTCTGTTAACCTTATGGGGATTCCCTTGTGTGTTATTTGTTGTTTTTCCCTTGCTGCTTTTAATATGCTTTCTTTGTATTTAATTTTTGACAGTTTGATTAATTTCTGTCCTGGCATATTTCTCCTTGGATTTATCCTGTATGGGACTCTCTGAGCTTCCTGGACTTGATTAACTATTTCCTTTCCCATATTAGGGAAGTTTTCAACTATAATCTCTTCAAATATTTTCTCAGTCCCTTTGTTTTTCTCTTCTTCTTCTGGAACCACTATAATTCGAATGTTGATGCGTTTAATGTTGTCCCAGAGGTCTCTGAGACTGTCCTCAGTTCTTTTCATTCTTTTTTTCTTTATTCTTATGTGCAGTAGTTATTTCCAGTATTTTACTTTCCACGTCACTTATCCGTTCTTCTGTCTCAGTTATTCTGCTATTGATCCCATCTAGAGTCTTTTTCATTTCATTTATTGTGTTGTTCATCATTGTTTGTTTCATCTTTTGTTCTTCTAGGTCCTTGTTAAATGTTTCTTGCATTTCGTCCATTTGATTTCCAAGATTTTGGATCATGTGTACTGTCATTATTCTGAATTCTTTTTCAGGTAGACTGTTTATTTCCTCTTCATTTGTTAGGTCTGGTGCAGTTTTATCTTGCTCCTTCATCTGCTGTGTGTTTTTCTGTCTTCTCAATTTGCTTATCTTACTGTGTTTGGGGTCTCCTTTTTACAGGCTGCAGATTTGTAGTTCCCGTTGTTTTTGATATCTGTCCCCAGTGGCTAATGTTGGTTCAGTGTGTTGTGTAGGCTTCATGGTGGATGGGACTAGTGCCTGCGTTCTGGTGGATGAGGTTGGATCTTCTCTCTCTAGTGGGCATGTCCACATCTGGTGGTGTGTTTTGGAGTGTCTGTGTACTTATTATGATTTTAGGCAGCCTCTCTGCTAATGGGTGGGCGTGTGTTTCTGTTTTGCTAGTTGTTTGGCATAGGTTGTCCAGCTCTGTAGCTTGCTGGTCGTTGAGTGAAGCTGGGTGCTGGTGTTGAGATGGAGATCTCTGGGAGATTTTTGCCATTTGATATTATGTCGAGGAGGGAGGTCTCTTGTTGACCAGTGTCCTGAAGTTGGCTCTCCCACCTCAGAGGCACAGCACTGACTCCTGGCTGTAGCACCAAGAGCCTTTCATCCACACGGCTCAGAATAAAAGGTAGAAAAGTAGAGAGAAAGAATTAGTAGAAGGAGGAAGAAAGAAAGATAGAAAGAAAGAAAGGAGGGAAGGAAGGAAGGAAGAAAGAAAGAAAGAAAAGAAGAAAAGAAGGAAAGAAAGGAGGGAGGGAGCGAGGGAGAAAGGATAGAGGGAAGTAAGGAAAAAAGAAAGAAGATACAGTAAAATAAAATAAAGAAAATTATAATAAAGTTATTAAATTAAAAAATAATTACTTAGAAGAAAAAAAAAGTGATGGATAGAACCTTAGGACAAATGGTGGAAGCAAAGCTATACATATAAAATCTTACACAGAAGCATACACATACACCCTCACAAAAAGAGGTACAGGGGAAAATTTCATAAATCTTGCTCTCAAAGTCCACCGCCTCAATTTGGGATGATTTGTTGTCTAAAGGAGGGAAGGAAGAAAAGAAAGAAAGAAGGAAAGAAAGAAAGAAAGAAAAGAAGGAAGGAAGGAAGGAAGGAAGGAAGGAAGGAAGAAGGTAAAGTATAGTAACGTTATTAAAATTAAAATTAATTATTAAGAAAAGAATTTTTTTTTTTTTAAATGGATGGATAGAACCCTAGGACAAATGGTGGAAGCAAAGCTATACAGACAAAATTTAGCACAGAAGCATACACATACACACTCACAAAAAGAGGAAAGGGGGAAAAAATCATAGATCTTGCTCTCTAAGTCCACCTCCTCAATTTGGGATGATTCGTTGTCTATTCATCTATTCGACAGTTGCAGGGTACCTCAAGTTGATTGTGGAGCTTTAACCTGCTGCTTCTGAGGCTGCTGGGAGAGATTTCCCTTTCTCTTCTTTGTTCTCACAGCTCACAGGGGCTTGGCTTTGGATTTGGCCCTGCCTTTGCGTGTAGGTCACTGGAGGGCGTCTGTTCTTTTGCTCAGACAGGATGGGGTTAAAGGAGCCGCTGATTCGGGGGCTCTGGTGCACTCAGGCTGGGGGGCGGGCTTGCGGCGGCAGAGTCCAGTGTGACGTTGCACCAGCCCAAGGCCTGCCTTGTGTTCTCCCGAGGAAGTGGTCCCTGGATCCTGGGAACCTGGCAGTGGAGTGCTGCACAGGCTCCCTGGAAGAGGGGTGTGGAGAGTGACCTGTGCTTGCACACAGGCCCCTTTGTGGCGGCAGCAGCAGCCTTAGGGTCTCCCCCCCGTCTCTGGGGTCCACACTTTTAGCCGTGGCTTGCGCCCGTCTCTGGGGTCCGCCCTTTTAGCCACAGCTCATGCCCATCTCTGGGGTTCGTGCTTTTATCCATGGTTCGTACCCATCTCTGGACTTCCTTTAAGCAGTGCTCTTAAACCCCTCTCCTCATGCACCAGGAAACAAAGAGGGAAGAAAACGTCTCTTGCGTCTTCGGCAGGTGCAGACTTTTCCCGGACTCTCTCCCAGCTAGCCGTGGTGCACTAACCCCTTCAGGCTGTGTTCACACAGCCAACCCAAGTCCTCTCCCTGCGTCTGACCAAAGCCCGAGCCTCAGCTCGCAGCCCCACCCACCCCGGCGGGTGAGCAGACAAGCCTCTGGGGTTGGTGAGTGCTGGTTGGCACCCATCCTTTGTGCGGGAATCTCCCTGCTTTGCCCTCCGCACCTCTGTTGCTGTGCTCTCTTCCATGGCTACGAAGCTCCCCCCTCCGCCTCCCACAGTGTCCACCCATGAAGGGGCTTCTTAGTGTGTGGAAACCTTTCCTCCTTCACAGCTCCCTCTCACTGGTGCAGGTGCCATCCCTATTCTTTTGTCTCTGTTTTTTCTTTTTTTTCTTTTGCCCTACCCAGGTACATGGGGGAGTTTCTTGACTTTTGGGAGGTCTGAGGTCTTCTGCCAGCATTCAGTAGGTGTCCTGTAGGAGTTTCTCCACGTGTAGATGTATTTCTGGTGGATCTGTAGGGAGGAAGGTGCTCTCTGCATCTTACTCTTCCACCATCTTCCCCTCCGCCTGACCTATGATCTCTTCTTGCTTCTTAAGCTTATTTGTTATTTTCACTTTTTCTTGTACTCTAGTAATTTTTTAAAATGTCTCATTTTCAAAATTATTTCTTAGTCCAATATTGTTTTTATTATGCAGTGCTCTCAATGTAATTTATTTCCAAATAGTCCATAAATCATTTATTTTCTCATTAACCTAAGAAATACATTTGAAAATAGGTATGTGGGTGTATATGTGTGGTTTCAGTAATCTTGGACTGAGAGCAACATTATATATTTTAAATTGTATAGTTTTAGTAAAACTAACTCTAAAATTTCAATTTTTAATCAGAAAATAATAATAAAAACAAATACATTCTAATTTTTAGTTTCATCTCCAGTATGTTTTTACATTGATAGCTCTTGCAAATAGGAGGAGCAAGCTTGGGACTTCCCTAGTGGCACAGTGGTTAAGAATCCACCTGCTAATACATGGGAAGGGTTTCAGCCCTGGTCCAGGAAGATCCCACATGCCATGGAGCAACCAAGCCCGTGTGCCACAACTACTGAGCCTGCGCTCTGAAGCCCATGAGCCACAAGTTCTGAGCCCACACACCACAACTCCTGAAGCCCATGAACCTAGAGCCCATGCTCCATAAGAAGAGAAGCCACTGCAATGAGAAGCCTGTGCACCACAGTGAAGAAAAGCCCCCACTCGACACAACTAGAGAAAGCCCACACGCAGCAACAAAGACAGAATGCAGCCAAAAAAAAAAAAGAGGAGCAAGCTTGGAAAATAACCATTCCTAACTCTAATGTCTGAAAACTATAGGGAAACAAAGGTTTCCAAGATATCCACTTATCCGTCAGAAGTAAGGGATGTATAAACACTTGCTACTACAATTAAGACCTGTACTGGCATGTTGTCTAAGGATGCTTTGCTACTCCATGAAGCTGAATTAGCTCAGACTGATGACTGTTGTCAACAAATAGGGTGCTACTTTCACATACTAATCCTACCATTCAATTAAGAACAGGAAGAGAGTTTCCTGGTAAAAAATATAAAATCTTCAATATCTGCCAACATTTTTTCCCAAGAGTGTTTGAATTCTTTGGTATATATTGTACTACTGTAAAGCCTCTCATATCAATCTAACAATAATTAAAATGTTTATAAAGTCACATTTTATTAACTTCTCCTACATATTATTCAAATAACATTATCTTGTGCTAATAAGAGTATCAAAAGTTGACATGATTTATATTTTTGCATAAGTTTTTTGGATGTATGTAGTAAGTCACACCATTTATGAGTATCAGTGAGATATCACCTACCTCTCTAATTATTATTTTCAGTTTTTTTCTCATGTGTACAGAAAATCTCTGTTTTTCATACGAGGCATGCTATTTTTTATCAATTGTTCTGTATTTCAAATTCTCTCAAAACAATGATTTTATGATTTTCCCACTTTTTTAGTAAAAGAAGCAAAGTTTTAAAGCCTTCCTTTCTTTCTCTTTTTCTTTCTTTCTTTCTTTCTCTTTTTCTTTCTTTCTTTCTTTCTTTCTCTTTTTCTTTCTTTCTTTCTTTCTTTCTTTCTTTCTCTTTTTCTTTCTTTCTTTCTTTCTTTCTTTCTTTCTTTCTTTCTTTCTCTCTCTCTCTCTCTCTCTCTCTTTTTCTTTCTTTTACATAAGTATTAAAGTGTATGTTAAGGAGTCTTCTATATCCACCCTTGATTGAGCCAAAGTGTTGTTAATAGAATAATTAAATAAGGCAATCCTCCCTGCCCCTGTAATTACTTACCTCTTGGCTGTAGCTAACTGTTATCACAGCTGATAAGGCAAATTGATCATAGTTAATTAGTTAATTGCTGCAGGCTAGTGGACCTCAAACTTGATTGTATATTAGAATAACCAGGCAACATTGTTACTTGTTCCTCTCATCCCATGCTGCTCAGGAGAAATCTCAGATCAATAAAATAAAAATCCTTGGGGTTGACCCCAGCCATCAGTGGTTTTTAGTGCTCATCAGATTAATCAATGTGCAGATAAATTTAAGAAACACCTTACTATTTCCCAAATCTTAAATTTGATTCAGGGATAAATATGTTTTTAAAAAAATGTGTGTGTGCGTCTGTGTGTCTGTGTGCTTAATCATTTTATCTCCACATTTTTCAATATTCCCAGCATTGTACCTCACATAGTGTAATTTTAAAATTTTGTTTATTAAAGCATCTCTATACCTTGCACATTTGTTTGGAGGGTAAGTGGGTAAGAAATTGTGGATCCTTGTGAGTATATTATCTTCCAAATCACAATTGGATAAGTAATATCTATGAACAATTAGAAAATTAGGAATAAATAGAGAAGGGGGAAATGAGAATAACTTTACAGTAAAGAAAACCCAAAACACTACCACAGCCAAGTGGTCAACTTTAACATCAAGGATAAAGCCAGATTGATATGATGAAATAAAAATGAAATTTACCTCTGTGTACTTTCTCCCAAAAACACATAACCCAAGTCTAACCATAACAGAAACATTAGAACACTCCAAATAAAGGGACAATCTACAAAATATTTGACCAGAACTCCTCAAAACTCTCTAGATCATCACAAAAAAGGAAAGTATGAGAAACTCACAACAAAAGGAGTCTAAAGAGACATGATGACTAAATGTAATATCATATCCTGAATGGGATCCTAGGCAAGAAAAATGGACCTTAGGTTAGAAAACTAAGGACATTTAAATAAAATATAGACATTAGTTAATAACACTCTATCATTATTGGTTCATTAATCATGACAAATGTACCATACTAATATAATATGCTACTATGGGAAATCTCTGCATTACCTTTCCAATTTTCAGTAAATCTAAAACCCTTACAAAATAAAAAAGTTTAAGGAGAGATAACAGAATACAGAAAAATCTTTATACCCACTTTATGAAGGTAATATTGAGCTCATCTTTACTTGTAAAAATGAATATGAAATTATGAAATTACTTAATCTCTATACATCTTTTGAGTGGCACTGGAAATTTCTACTAATTAGAAATATTTCATGAGGTCCACTATGCCAAAGAATTTCTCTGGATTTTATCATTCTTTGGCTTAACTAATACTTCCGATTAACTTCATGTGGATGATTTCCCAATCCATGTTTCTCCAGCCCTGCCTTCTCACATAATATCAAAAATCATATTTCTTTCTCCTACAAATGTCTTTATAGATTTATTTATTTTATACTTGTACAGCAGTAATATGCTAGGAATTGTATAAATCACTATGCCTCACTATCTTATCCAAAATAAATTTGTTGTTCTTTGCATTTTCTCCCAGAAACATTCTGTATGTCTCAAATTTTCCCCAATTTTTCAACTTCAGAGTTAAATTATAGCTATTATTTGTCAAATCGTATAGCCTAGAGAAGTAACAAATCTTATTGATTTGCCATAAAATATTTGTATATTTATCATTCATATGGATATCCTCCTCAACATCTTATGTGAGTTCTACAGCTACTGACATTTTCTTTAATAATATCTATGACCCCAGTTGTCTCTACCTTTAGTACAATCTCAACTTTCATTATCACATTTGCTCTACAAACAGCTTGCAATGACTCCTTATTTCCTGGCAAAACAGGAAGAATTTTGGATCTTGGCATTTAAAGTATTTCATATTCTAACCCAGATTCTCAATCTTATTTCTTATTTTCCACAACATAAATGTCTTGTACTCAAAGTTAGCATCTTTTCAAATAAACCTGTTTATTTGCATTCCTGCTACTGTGGCTTTTTGCCTTTTTAAAAATTTCACAGCAAATCCTCCCTCATAATAATGGTTCTTTTCCTACCTCTGTGGTTTCTTCACTGGCTATTTTTCATCAAAACTCTAAATATTTTCTACCACAAATAATTTAGCCAAATTAGGTTATACCTTATTTTAGATGTTACTCAAAGTTGAATATAATCTTCTCAAAAACAGCTGTTGTGGGCTTACCTTGTGGCACAGTGGTTGAGAGTCCGCCTGCCAATGCAGGGGACATGGGTTCGTGCCCTGGTCTGGGAGGATTCCATATGTTGCGGAGCGGCTGGACCCATGAGCCATGGCCACTGAACCTGCGTGTCCGGAGCCTGTGCTCCACAATGGGAGAGGCCACAACAGTGAAAGGCCCACATACCACAAAAAAAAACTAAAAACAGCTATTGTTTTAAATGATTTTCAAATATCTGCCACCCTCCAAGGAGTTCTTTATGAAAATTTAAATGCCTCAGAGACACATAAATAATTGTGATTAAGTTAACATGGATTTATACTCTAAGAGAGATAATATTTTTGTTTGTTTCTGGAGTACTTAATATATTTCAGAGGGAATGGGAAATTAAGTTGGGAAGAAAAATTCCAAAAACTGGGGAAATCAAGGGATAGGCAATGGAGGGGCAGAGTGAGAGGTGAAAACAACCAAGTCACTAATTTGACAGCTCAAAACACACAGAACAAAAGTAGGGAAACTGTAGTTGAGAAGTTAATGTGCACTATTCTAGTGTGTTCTCCTGTGAAAATATGAAATGCTTGGCTTTAGATCCTGTTCATACATTAAAGGAGAAAGTACATTTACTCCAATCCTTGCAGGACTCCTGACTAGATGTGTTTTCTTTGTCATCAAATTTTCAGGTTTTCTAACTATCAAAGAGAGGAAAAAAGACATGTATCTTATCTCTGAAGGATCCAATTGAGATTGCTAAATTTATTTATCCTGTACTTGAAATACTTCAAAGAGATGTCTACATAGAATATATGACCTACTCTTGACTGGGACCTTAACTTATCAGCTGATGCTTATATAGGTTTTTCTTAGATACAAATGCTACATCTATGCTCAGAGCTCTCTGAAAAAAACACATAGGAATATGAAAGATTAAATAAAATGTAAAAAATATATATTTTGAAGAAAAATTCTGCTGTTGTCTAGCATTTGCATTTGATACCCAAAACATATGACCTAAAGGCATTTTCTTATATCAAAATGCAACTTCAGACTCAGTAATTTTTTCTATAAATCTAGCTGCTTTTAATGAGACATTAGGAAGATCTAAAGTACATGAGGGTTGAGGATGTCATCAAGAAAACAGGCAAGGATAATAGTAAAATACCAAGCACAAATTACTGACACTAGGCTCTTTTCTTTCAATAAGAACAGTAGGTTGTGATGTTATTATTAGAAGCTGATATATGAAGAAATATTTCCATGGATTAATATAGTTTTAAAAGGTTTCCATTTAAAGTCTAGTTAATCACATTTATACTGATACCACAGTGAACGTTTATTGTCCTCTGGAAATAGTATTTTGCAAGTATTTAGGACTAAATAGGATGAGTGACCCTGTGGTGGCAGAATCAACCAGTCAGTAATTCTAGGTAGTCAGAAGGTGAATGAGGACACCAGGTATCTGAGAAGTAGTTAAGAACATGCTTGAAGGAAACAGAGTGAGAGATAAAGTATGGGGAAGAAAAGATAGATATGGTTGACCTACTTAGGTCTTGGCAAATTGGTAAGAACTAACTAAACAGATATAACCAAACAGAACTGTAGGAATTTAAGTTGAGGATCAATCTGGTAAACTATTATGAAAGAATGAACAATAAAGGAATATTTTTGGTCATTGATACTAAAGTCCAAAATCAAATATCCACAGTATTCTCATTTGAAAATCTCCCATTTGAAGATGTATAATAGGGTCCACAAGCAAAGAGAATTTCAATATAAGTAAATGAATTTGTTCCTTAGAATGTAATCCAACATTAAATTTAGCCTTTCAGAAACCACACTCACCATCATGATCCGAAGTACACATATCGATGTGCCTTTTAAAGCATGGATTTTTTTTCAAGAATTTCAAGCAAACAGAAAAAATCAAATGAAAAAAATATCTTCATTATGCTGAATATTTCTGTTTGCTCCCTATATTTTCTGAAAGGATACTGTGTATGGACCACATCAACAGTTGACTTCTCTGTCTTGCTATTGTATATTGACCAGTGGGAGGCACTGGCAGGAAATATGGAAATGGGAAGGGAGTGAGGAAGGGTTATTTGTTTGCCTGAATTTCCCTGATAACTTTCATGTGTTGTTGCTATACCTAACAAAGACCACAAAATTTCTCCTTATAAAAGCTATCTTCATTGTTTTGTCCCTTTCCTTATCCCTCTAGGCCTTGTGTTAGTAATAGCTCCTTGCTGCTTCTAGTCTTGGGGTAATGCACTATCCTTTTGTTGTTGTTTTCCTAAATCCTGCCCACAAGTTTGTAAATAATCCTTTTATTAGACTCTCCTCATTTACCTAAATTGAATGTGACGTATCTTTCCCATTGGGACCCTAAGTGATACAAGTATAAACCACAAAATCAAAAAGAATCTTATGTTAAATGCAATAATCCCATGTATTTATTAAGAAAAAAATTGTTATTTAAGTAAAATTATAGTTATTATAATATCAAAAATTCAGATTATAAAATTAGTACTTGAAAGTTATTGTAACTGTATGTCGGTATGAATTTAGTGATGAAAATGTCAAGTCAGATCAACAGCTAAGAACCTTAGTCACTAGGACTCACACCATAAAATATCTCCAATTTGGCTGAGAGAAACAATTTCAGCATAGTCTTCACTACCACCCACCCATCCCCCTCATCCCAGGTGACATTAGAGGAAAATTAGACAAGAAAGATGAATAATCAAATTTAGCAAGAGCAGTGTTCATAAAGAAAAGTCAGGTTCTTCCCTTCTCCAAAACAGAGACACAAAGGCTTCAGATGTAATGCATAAATATATAATTCACTAACCATACAATTTTCTGATGTCTCTCTATTCTACCAAAAAAAAAATTGGGAAAGATATTTGTGAAGAAATGGTATTGAGGCAGGAGACAGATGGGCCCCCAGGGCAAATGGTTTGAGTCCGTTCTTTGTAAACTGATATTCCGAGACAGGAATAACAGGACAATTGAGAGAGGAGGCTGGGCCCTGCCCAGATAGAAGAAAATACACCACATATTTTTCATTTTCGAAGTCAGGAGACCTCCCCGACTATACATGTGCAGAAGGGCTCCTTGGAGGTCAAAAGGGGAGTGATGACAACTGATGCCAACTGAGGCTCACTTACCCATAGGTCTCTTCTCTGGAATCCATCTCGGCTAAGAGATGTGTGCACATACATGGGAAAATCCTGAGCTATACCAAATACGGACTTTGAACGAGGCAAATCAAAATGATTGGCTAAAGGAAACCTGGAAGAAATGCCCCATAAAAGTGATTCAAACTGCCATGAGTGTGTGGCTGTGTCTCTGAGCCCTCCCATGCATTTAACCATGCATACTCTTTTCTTCCCTTAATAAATATTTTAGTTGTTTCACTAGTTTCCATTTTTGTGGGAATTATTTATCTGCAAAGCCATAGGGCCAGGGCCTTGTCACTGACCAATGATCTATTGGCTAGGATTCAGTGTTCTCACCATCGAGACCCAACCTCAATCACTGGCCAGGAACCGAAACCTTGCTTGGAGCCTCTGCAGGCCGAGACCCCCTGAGATCAGTATAATTGAGAAGAGTCAAAGTGAGAGGGAATGGTGATAATTCATCTTGGTTTCAAGGTTCATGAGAGATACAGAATTAAGGTCTTATTAGTGCAAATACAGAACACAATTGCAGAGACCCACAGAGGTATATGACTTAGAGGGTCCATGCTCTTAACCCAGTTGGAGTACTATAAACAAACGTGATTAAAAAGACTAAAAATTATGAATTGAGGTGATTTTAAGAAGATTGTTATCATCCAGCAAGAAGTTGGTAATATACGTTAGAATACACAAAACACAGACTGGGAATCTCCATTCACATTGTGGAAAGTATTGATACTTATGATCAGGGAGTATAATATAAGAATCACCCTATTGTGTTAGCTAAGAATGCTATTTATTATAAATCAGTGCTATATTATGAAGTTCCATATAACTGTATATTAATACCAATGACCAATATCCTATGGTTATAATCTTATGGAATATTCATACAGACTTCAAGCATATACATGACACAGAGTTCAAGAGTAAGTTTGAAATCAATATAAACACACTTAAAATGGAAATGCAATATTTTATGTAAACAAGCCAAAAAAAGTCCCATGCAACATATTTAATTGAATGCTATTCTATGATTCACTATTCTAATCATTCTTCCATTCTACCTAGAATTTCCATCTATAACATTGCTTTCCTATATTTAAAATATCCAATTTATGAGTAAGTGGTTGTTTCATAAGCTGTTGAAATCTACTATCAGTAGATTTCACTGATAAAAATCTTGTTTTTAAGGAAATGAAGTCTGGTACTATGAAATGACAACATAATTATCCTAAAATTTGGCTGTCTGTAACCACACGGTACACTTGTTCATGACAGCAGGTCATTATATATAGGAAGATTTATGGCTTATACAATTAACATTTATTTACTGCAGTTCTAGAGTCTACAAGTCAAAGATCAGGATGACAGCAGTGGTTTCTGGTGAGAGCCCTCTCCCTGACTTGTAAACCACCCCCTTCTAATTGTGTACTCACATGCTTTTCCTCTTCTTATAAGGGCACTAATCCCATGGTTATGGCACCACCCATATAACCTCATCTAACCCTAATTACCTCCCAAAAGTCCCATCTCCAAATGTTTCACATTAGAGGTTAGGACTTGAACATATAAATTTAAAGGATACACAAACATTTCATTCATAATAATATGACATGATTTTAATTCATACATTTTGTTAAAATTTATGGTTTAAAATACCATTGTCGGGCTTCCCTGGTGGTGCAGTGGCTGAGAGTCCACCTGCTGATGCAGGGGATGTGGATTCGTGCCCCAGTCCAGGAAGATCCCACATGCCGTGGAGCGGCTAGGCCCGTGAGCCATGGCCGCTGAGCCTGCATGTCTGGAGCCTGTGCTCCACAATGGGAGAGGCCACAAGAGTGAGAGGCCCATGTACCACAAAAAAAAAAAAAAAAAAAGAAAAAAATGCCATTGTCATTGTATTTAGAAATTCCAAATAAATACAGTTGGTTTGTCAGTGCACCTCTAAAAATGTCATGCTTACAATTTAAATATGTTTTCAGGGTTTAAAGCTTTTTTGAGATCAATTAAATAATTTCTTCCGACAATATGAGCATCATGTTGCATAGCTTTTATAATGTTTACATATTTCCTTTGGCTTACTTTAAATTGTGGCCAAAATGAAATTCCCCAGATGTTGTTCAGCTGCTGCCAAATTAGTTTAGTTTTGGTTTTTAAGTCAATTAATTTGTTGAGAAGAAGAACAGCAAAGACCAAAGGAGCTACTTCTTTCTATTTATTCTTTAAATGATCCTGGTTTGCCCATGTAAATTTGCATTGAGAATTCAATTAAAACCATGGCAGATGTCTGCCCTATGCCTCTGGAATTTTTCTCTGCCACCTCCTGCTTACCTTCTCTGTCCCATTTTTAAAATTCATTTGCTCACTGACTTAAGTAAAATAGATTTTCCCCAAAACTTGTCTTGAATTCTTAATGAGTCATACTAATCCATGAAGGTTTGATTTTCAGTCTTCTTAGTAGATTACTTTATTTAAATGACACAGATTTGATCCTCCCAAAACCAGCAGAACCAGATAATTTCAATCCACTTGATTCTGGTAATTTCAAATCTCTTGAGAATGAAAGAAGATATTATGGATAGTCACTAGAGGGCAATAGCATAAATTGGAACTGTCTCTCATAAACCAGCTGGTGTGGTCATACTTCAAAAGCCCAATTCTCACTTGATGATGCAAACAAATGATAGGTTATTCTAGATTTTCCACTATAAAAATACATTCTGTAATAAAAAAATAATAATACTCATTTCTGTGATGAGAGTAAAATATTCTGGTTCCTAATAACGTGTTGACTTTAACATGAAATTGATTATTTGATCCTTACTAATATTTACTTTCATATTTTATGTTTGAGAAAATTCACCTTCTGAAAAGGCTAGCTCAATTCTGCCTATAATTTTATCACATCAAGATAATCATTGTTGGGCTTCCCTGGTGGCGCAGTGGTTGAGAGCCCACCTGCCGATGCAGGGGACATGGGTTTGTGCCCCGGTCTGGGAAGATCCCACATGCTGTGGAGCGGTTGGGCCCATGAGCCATGGTTGCTGGGTCTGTGCGTCCAGAGCCTGTGCTCCACAACAGGAGAGGCCACAACAGTGAGAGGCCGGCATACCACAAAAAAAAAAAAAAAAAAAAAAAAACCCAAAAAACAAAACAAAACAAAACAAAAAAAGATAATCATTGTTTAGAAAAACATTTAAAACTAAATAAAGCTTATTCTCAATCCGTAAAGTCTGATTAGAGAACATTCATTTTTTTCACATAAACTGGAATTTGATAGTATATGTGTTTAATATAAGCTTTGGTATATCAAGATTTCTATACTTCTCAATTTTATTGCCGTTAGATGTTCCTCTTCCCCATTTTTTGTTTTACTAATGATTTATATAAGTATTCTTCTTTGGTCAAACAATTGAGAAACACAGTATTTTATTACAAGTATACTATCACTCCTATAATGTTGCAAGAAGAAATATAATCAACAAAACTACATGATAAATAAGACATGAAGTTCATTTTTTAGATGGCCACAACTAATTACCACCCTTTTCATTAACATCTATTTCTCACCCAGTTTAGGGTCAACTTCTTCTGTAGACAATAGAAAATAGTATATTTAATATAGATAAGGGATCCACAAAAATTATATGAAGTGAAGTAGCAGTAGCATTACCTGAGCAGAAGGGCCAACGTCTCTGCTCTTAGACCCTAGGAGATCATCTGGTTCTCAGTGAAAATACTCAGTGAAAAAATGATGAAAATGAGGTTTCTGTCAAGAGTCTTAATCTTCCCATTCTTAGTGGTGGTATCTTCATGTCTTTTTCATGTTTTAAGTATAAGATATAACGACAGAAAACTTATAAGGTAAACACATTTTAAGAGATGCTTGGCAGAATTAGGCTGAAATCAAATCACTACAGATGTAATTGTATGACTTAATTCTGAATAATGAAATATTAGATAAGCTTTGTGTTTTAGAGCAAAATCCTAAGAATCATCTAAATCCACATACCCTCTTTTATTAGTTAAGAAGTTTATTTAAATCACTTTTATTTAGCTAAAAAGAGAACTGAGAAGATATATTTCTTTGCCTTATTATTAAGATATATATATATACATATATATATATATATATATATATATATCAATTCCTGTGTGAACTCTTCCATTTCAATCCAAATAATGCAAAAGCATAAAAATCAAAGTAAAATAAAGCACAAAAACTCCCACAACTACAATTAAACTTTCATTATACCTGTCAAAATTAAAAAGGCACAATTTAGAAAAATTCAGAAGGGAAAAAATAAAATGAACTCTGAATGTGTGTAACTAATTACCTCCCTTATAGACTAGACTTACATTTCTGCTAATCAATTCACTTAGAATTCAGAATCAACTAAGCCATTTGTTAATAGCTAAAGGTCTTTTAAAGTGAATAAATGCTAAATCTCTACAGTGCTGTCTATTCTACTGCCCCCAACATCAACATTATGTTGTAATAACCACTGAGGAACCAATGAATACTCATCACAAATAGTCTCCTCTTACCAAATGATGCATAACAGAGGCATGCAAAAGGTGTATGAAAATTTAAGCTAAGCTCTGTTTAATTTTTAGCATGGAGGGGAAGGCAGAGGAGCTAAATTTGATATCCTGTATAGATCACCCATTTTTTTCTGAAATAATTGAGCATAAAGGCCCAATGAAGCCTGATGCCAACAAGTATGTATTTAGAGAGACAGTATGTTAGACCAGACATCTTCAGTGCACTATCTCTAGAATGGTACTATACAAATAAAGTATAAAATGAGCCACACATGTGATCCATGTTTTTAATTATAAATTTTGTAGTAGACACATTAAAAAGTAAACATAAGCATATATTTTATCCAACCCAATATATCCCAAATAATATAATTTCAGTAAAAAATTAATATTATTTAATTTTATTAAATTATTTATTTAATTTTTTAAATTAAAAAAATAATTAATTATAAAAAATAATTTATTATGGAATATTTTGCATTTTTTCCATGTTAAGTCTTTAAAATTTGGTGTGTGGTTCAACAGCACATATGAATAGACACATTTCAATTATAGATAGCCACATATAACTAGTGACTATTGTCCTGAATGATTCAAGTCTAGAACTAGCTTTGTTTGGCTTGGGGCATGTGACAGTATATCTTAGCTCAGCTGCATGAGAAAAGAAAGAGTAATGAGTAATGTTTTTCAAGTTATCCAGGTACATAGTCCCTAGTTCTTTAGTAAAATGGAAGGGTAATAGTGGAAAAGAATTACGAGAACAAGTAATTGGTCAATTTATCACTGACTCTGACAGCTTTGAGAGGGGGAAAAGGAGATGGTGGTGGTGGTCGTGGTAGTGGGGAGACATGGTAGGGTATCTCCTCATGTAAAGATGGAATCTGGTTATTCCATTTTTACAATAAGAAAGGTGAAAGAGGCCATAACCTTGTGTGACTTTTTAGCTGGCATGACCTACAGCAACCTATATTGAATTCTGGCTCCTTTTCTCTTTTGGGCCAGTCCTATTTAGGCGACTCTCATATTTCTGCACATCATGCAAGTAGGGACAATGACTTCCTTTTTTTAAGTCTCTATTTTTAAGTATGTTTGTATAGCAAATTGCAGGGTTGCTTTGTGCCCTTGGAAGACAAAAATTGTGTCTGTTGCTGGATTTGGGACAGACGAGATTATTGCCCATTATGAAAGATATAGGTATCCTGAATTTAAGATTCTTTTCCTGTAACACAACTGTTTGGATGTACAGGCATCACTTGGCCTCTTTTGTATGTTCTTGTGCAATTTGGGACAAGGTGAATGAATGCAATCATGGAGCTTCTTCTGGTTGTTCTGTATTAAAGGCTTGTGTTTTCTGCCAGCATTCATGAAATTGTGTCCGGTTAACTTGCTAGTTTACAAACATAGTAGAATTTCAGACCTTTCATATTCTTTAACATCATTGACTATTTTCTTCACCAAAATTTTCCATTATGAACAAAGCAAGAAAGTTGAGCAATGAGTTTTATATGTGCAAAATGTTTAAGTGCTTAATTCACATGATAGGCAATCAGTCAATAAAATTTTCATTTAGATTCTTCTATATTCTTAGCATTTTTTAAGCTCTATGGCTAAATAAAAATATGTGACTGCAAAATGTGATACAAAATGGCATGGTATACAATAAAATATAGCAGTCATGCTAGCTCCTCTCAAGATGACAATCTAATTGCAAAATTAGTATGCATATTTACAACTAAAACTTAGCAAATTAATAGTAAATACATATGAATACTAGAGCAAATTAGAAGACAAATTAACACGTCAAATTCAGTAAATGTAGAAAAAAAAGCTTTTATTCAGACTTAAGATTTGACAAAATTCTTAAGGGAAAATTATAGGAAAGTGTAAAGGAGAGGATAGGGCTACATACCCAAGAGAAAGTATGGAAGAAATCTTGAAAGTGAGAATTATTATACACAGATGTGGGTGGAAAACAATTGATATTGAGGAGCAGGAGCAGGTGGAAATGAAACAAATTCACAGATTACAAATGACCTTTAATCTTAGTCTAAGGAGTTTTCTTCTCTTCATTCCATAGTTAATAGAGAGTCATCAGAATTTTTTAAAATTGTGAGTAAATGTAGTTTTAGGAAACTGGATCGCATATATTACATAATAAAGCAGTGTGATTTTTTTAATATCCTAGAAAGTACTTGGTAAACTTGAGGTTAACATATATGACATTTTTATAATATTAATTTTAATAGATATATTGATAGTTTTCTGAATTATATTCACACAATAAAACACACCATTTTGCTCTATTGATTTACCATAGACAATATATTTTTAAAACTGATTAATGCACTCATAAAAATAACAAAACATGAAAGCAAAATTATAAGTTTCAGTGGAGAGTGCTTTTAGCTCAATGTAGTGTGTGGTTAAATCCTTGGCTAGTAAATTCATGTATGAATGGTAAGGAGATGTTTTTATTTTCTCATAAGATTCAATGTATCAGTCCAGGTGATGAAGGAATAAGGAGTAAAAATAGTTCTAAAAAAGAAAAGGTAAATTAAAGAACACGGGGGTTAACTACAGCTCTGCTTTTGTAAAGTGTAATGAGCTGCTCTAGGAAAATATAATTTCTTTGCCTTTAATTCTCAAAATGGTGTTTAAAGTTTATGATTAAATTTCAGTTATGGGAGAGGATATAGAAGGTTTTCAAGCAAATGTCACTTCATAAGCAGAATGTTTGATGATACTTAAAGGGTAGACCTGTAGGTAATGACATTTTTCATATGTCCATTTCACTGAGTCTGAACATCTAAGTTTTATACTTATAAAACTTCATAGGCTTAGGTGAAGGAACATTTTATCTCATGCTATCTCTGTGAATAATAATTTCATTTAAAACATAGAAAATATACGATATTTGATTGACTTTAACATAAAATACATTTAATAGCATAAGTACACAAAAAACAGATAAAAAAGATGAGTGTAGATTCAAATTAGAAAGAAATTATATTTGTAATTGTTACAGCCAGGAGCAAAAAAATAAGCCATACAGTATTTTGATCTCTGTAACACAGTAGCTAATTATTATTGGACTAAAAACAACAATTAGAATATTTTGCATTTTTTGCATACCTACCTACCTCTGTGATAATTGTCAGTGAAGGAATTAAATGGTTCACTAGGTAATGGTTCACTAAGTATTGGAATTCAGCACTGCAATACCACAGAGAACAATTGTTGCTAATTGAAATGTGATGCATTAACTGCTTGGTAAGACAAAGATGTTCTTTGCTTTCCTATGACAAATGTGTACTGGTGAATATACTTAAATATTATGCTTATTTCACATTAGGATCATCAAAGAATTAACAATGGGCTATTTTAAATTCTTTCTAACTTGGTAGGTGAATTAAATATATAATTACAAGTGTGTGTTTGATATAGAAATATATATAATATAAATAATTAAATATAATGCATATGTCTGTATCTACTCATAACTACATATAAATATTTATATATGTTTACATAAGTGTGTACGTGTATTTACTCACATAGATATGTATTTATGTACATGGATAAGGATGAAAACAAATGCACAAGAACATATAAGAAATAAAACAGATGATCTCATTTTCACTGTAGTGGCAATTTCACTGCCCAGAGACCTCAACAAGCTGACTCATGCTTTGGGTCCTACACCTTAGGGGCCTCCCCTGTGGAATGCCTTTTGTAAAATGTTCTAAGTACAGCCCTGGCACCTGGACCTATCTGGTTAGTAGAGATAGTCCCTGCATAATGAGGTGTAGATTTCGTCTCCAGAAGCACGTGTTCCAAAACTGTCTGTACCCTTCTCGAGTGGCTGGGACCAGTATGGAACAGTGGTGCCATTTGTGTAGGGTAATCTGAGAAGAATTGGACCCATGTGATACTATGCTTCTGTTTCTCTATTCAGAGCACTCCACAACCCTCGACTCCATATCTGTGGCAAACTAGATGCCTCAGGGAGCATTGGATTCATGCCTATGTGGTCTTCCAGGAGGGTGGCTGGGTGAGCTGATCACACCCACTGGCCAGCCTGGTATTTCTTTCCCAGGATCAGAGGGCTGCCAGAATGCTGCAAAGATGCTGATTTTGGTTGACTCTCTAATAGGAAGCTGGACAGGAATTAAATCCAACCATGTGTCCATGGGCTATACATATAGCCACTTCTGGTCACCTATGTTCTCCCTGAGGCAAGATCTGGGTTTCTTCAGTGGTCAGCTTTACAGAGCAGAGTAGTAATTTCATAGTGGCCATATTTGTTAGAGAGAGCAATGTGATAGCAAGATAAGGTTTTTAGGACTTCCTCAGAATTTTATGGTGACAATGTATTGGTTTAGGACTAAAGAGGGCAAAGAGAGGCGGATTTCTAAAAAGAAACCCATTCTATAAGGACCATAGAAATTAAATATTAGTGTCAACTTAGTTTCTTGTTCTAGGTTAATATGGGCAGAGATATATGGCTTATAAATATATGTCAGGGCAAAGTGCAAGAAAGAGGTCTAAGAAGCAAAGGAAGGGTGGCTGGTCATGGGGTCATCTTGTTTAATGTATAACCATGTACAGGTTGGTGAAGTTTAGGAAGAAAATCATAATATTTAAATGTTAAATTCTTCTAAGAGCTTACTTTAGTATGCCTGTTTCTGATTAAGCTCTTATTAAAATCTGTCAACCCCTTAAGGATTTAGTGAACATTTATTTCCCCTTATATGTGTTTTTGGGAGAGATACTTGAAGTGGCAGCCAGAAAAATGTACCTTTCCATTTGCATCAAAATCAAATTTTATTAGAAAACACAGATTAGAGAATTTCCCATTCCGTCTCTATGTACTTCTTATAAAGCTTGATCAGTGGATCTTGGTGAAATAAAGAGGAGCAGTGCTCTTCCAATTTCTCTAATGATCTTTTGGTAGGTTATTTTTTTAAACCAAAACAAAAGTTTTATTTGAAAGCTATGTATGAATTATTAAAATCTTGGAATGATAAGGCAGGTGATATACAGACAAAACAGTAACTTTCTTTCTTCAGATTCTTCCTGAGTCTTCCAAAAAACAATCATCTGACTTCTGTATGGTGTCTTCTGGAGTGATAGTTCTTCCACCAACCCATGTGTGATTTAAAAATCGTCTCTGCCCACTCCTCCACTCAGGACCTTATTTGCAGGGCAGCACCTAGGGAGCAGGAAGCAGAGATAACACTTATAACTGAATTCCTGATATGTGCGTTTACAATGCTGGGTTATTGGACTAGCTCTTACTGAGCTGGAATTTGAAGGAGCAGTTATAGAATTGCAGCTGTGAACAGAGATGGAAAACAGTGCCTTCAATGACCTAATTCATTTTCCAATGAGGAGCTTAAGAAAATACCCAACATTTCTACTCTGTCTTCCAATCCCATGACTGGTTGATATAATAGGGTCACTGCCTTGTTTAGATTGGTTTTCTGGAATGGATTTACTTGCTAAGAATTCAACAGGCTGCATTCTGTCTCCTCTGATTTTACTCAGCCAAAGAGAAGAAAATGAAGAAAGTATATTTAAACAAATGGGAAAATAAAAGATGCAGATCTTTGAGACTGAATATAGATTCTGTGACCTCACAGAGCTCAGTAGCAAACTTGATATAATTTAGCATGAAGGAACATTTTTTTAGAAAAAAGCATAATTTCCCACAAATGTGTAAATATATGTACACCAACATATATCTTTATAGAGAAATTTATTATACAGTTCTCATTTTACATTAAACTTACTCCACTGGCAAAGGAGGTCACTATATTCTCTCTCTCTCTCTCACACACACACACACACACACACACACAAACACTCAACACAATGGTGTTTTAGTTCCCACTGCTACTCTTAAAGCTTAAAACATGGGGACATACAAGTGGAAAATGAAATAAATTTAAGATATGAGATGTGATATATACAGAATAAGACCAAAGAAAATCTCATTTAATGCAGTCTTTCATACATTCAACATGAATACAACATTTCATGTTGATGCTTGGAAACAAAAATAGGGCAAGCCCTTCATTGTACTTGGTATTACATAAGAAATTACACAAAAGGGCTTAATCCACCATAGTGAGGAGACTTGAGGATGATGCCACTTTCAATAGAAAATACAGATTTCTTAAACTTTGTGCTATAGCCTATTGGTGATTTTAGTAAGACTGCTAACACTTTCAGGGTAAATTTTCATATATTATATAGACATAGTGATTTTAGTAAGTAGATAATGTGGGAAAGAAATTTCAAATACGGAAATTGCCTACAATACTGCAGAGGGAGGACACCATCAATTTGTACAACTTGTCTAAACTTAAAACCTTTATTTTTAATCTCACTTTGATAGCCCAGGGCCCAGGTACTTTAAACAAGTACAGTTTGCTTCATTATATTCTCACGTTAAACAAGCACAATGTGCATTTTCTATTTTCATTCACGAAAAGTTCTTATTGTAGTTGATCTCTCTTTACCACCCCCCTTCCTTCCTCCCTCCCTTCCTCTCTCCCTTTAATCTAATATTAAAGACAGCCAAATATCCCATTGAACTTTATTCAACTCTGTCATTTCTGTAGCCCCTGCCTTAAATAAGACATTTATCTCCTGCCTATCCTGCCTATAGCAACTTCCTTAGTAACCTTCTTTTACTGCTAACGTGTTAATTTATCTTAAATATACTTATTTGGAAGCATTTAAAAGAGCAAATATAAACACCTTTAAGCCTAGCCCATAGAGATAGTCTTAATCAATCTTGCAACTGAGTTACTGTTATAGATCAAGTTCAAGGACAGCTCTTCTGGGGTAGTATTCTGTTACTGCAATATAGAATTGGTATATTCTGTATCTCCAAGAACTTTTCTCTTTCTTTTTTTTTTTTTCACTTATTTCCACCTAGATTGTTAATTGTTTTCTTCCCCAAACCCTGGGAACCACATAGCATTGTAACATAGGACCAAATAGGAATAGGCAGAAAGAATATACAAACTAAATGTATATCTGAAATTTTCATACTAAACAGCAAAGTGTGTAAACCTAATTTATTCAGACAAAGATCTATCGAATTTTCATTAGGAACAAAAATTTTATGGATAAATTCATAAATATCCTATAATATTGTTTTGTATCTTAATAAATCAATGCTCTTACTATTAGGAAATATGTCTTTTTTCTCTGATAATATTTCTTATCTCAAAATGTACTCTGGCTGATATTATAGCTCTTCAAGCTTTCTTATAATTAAAGTTCACCTGGAATAACGTTCAAAAATGTACTTTTAACCTATTTTTTATTTTGATATTTAAAGTACATTTCTTGGAAGTGGCATATTTGTGGTCCTTGATAGTTTACCTAGTCTATCAAACTCAGTCTTTTTTTCATCGAAACAAACTCTGTTTTTATCGTGGAAAGAACATTTAACATAAGGACCACCCTATTAATAAATATCATGTTTCACAAATCCATTGATCTGGGGTTATTTACTCTAAGTAATCTTTAGTAAGGGACATGCTGATAAGGGTATTCTCTTTTGTAAGGACCCTCTCTTTCATATCAATATCATGAATATATTTACTTGGAATCCAAGTTAACAAGGAGATTAGAAAAAGTCATCTACCTTCTTCGTTTCCCTGTGGGCTACCTTCCAATAAAGAGAGAAACCAAAATCCATTTAACTCATTCACCCAAGATTACAATATATACTCAGATTAGTATAATCTTCCTTGAAATAATAGTATAACATTTCATGTATAATGTAAGAACGTCACAAAAAATCTTTTTTTCGTTTATATCTTTCCTTTTTGTGTGCTCTTTCATATACTTTAGCTCTATTAATGTTATAAAATGAAAATATGATGGCTATTACTTTTGCTTTAAACAGATAATTGTTATTTAACTATAATAAATAAGAAAAAAGAGTCTTTAGTATTTATCTACATGTTTCTTATTTTCATTCAGTGGTCTCTAATGCTTTGTGAAGATCCAAGTGTCCATCATTTGTTATTTCCATAGACTGAAGAACTTCCTTCAGTGTTTCTTCTAGTACAGGTTGAGTGATGATAAATTGCTTTGTTAGATCCCCTAGTGATTACATCTTACATAATTATAGCACAATATGTATTTACAGTATTCACACAGTTCATATAAAAATATTGTGTCATTTTCATCATGATTTCTATTTTCACCTATGAATTATTTAGAATTATATTTTACATTTATTTCCAATAGTAAGATTTATTAGAACTAGTTTTCTCTTAGTGATAACACATTTTACTTTCATGTGGTCAGGTATTATTATTTCTTGGAGAATTCCCCTGTGATATACCTTGTGGTACATTTTTATGAATAGTTAATGCATGCTTAGAAATTATATATTTTCTTTGATTGCTGGTGGTAGTGGTCTATATGATGGTGTTTTTTTCTTCCAGTTTTATTGAGATATAGCTGACATACAGCACTTATAAGTGTATGGTATAGCATATGATTTGACTTACATACATCATGAAATGATTACCACAATAAATTTAGTGAACATCCATCATCTCATAGAGATACAAAATAAGAGGAAAAGAAAGAAAATTTTCCTTGTGATAAGAACTCTTAGTATTTACTCTCTTAACAAGTTTCATAAATAACATTAGGGAGTGTTAATTATATTAATTATATTGTACATTACATCTTTAGTACTTATTTATCTTATAACTGGAAGTTTGTACCTTTTGACCACCTTCATCTAATTCTCCCTTTCTTCATCTCTACCTCTGGTAACCACATATCTGTTTACCAGAAGTTTTAAACATATTCTGAAATTCTATGACATTACTCCCATCAAGAGATAGGGTTTAATTTCCCTCTTTTTGAATACAGGTTAATTTCACAACTTACTTATAATGAGTAGAAAGTCTGTGACTGTATGACTTTTGAGGTTGGGTGTTAAAAGGAAATATTCCTTCCCTTAATCTTGTTCTCTTGAGATCCTTGCTCATGTAAACTGGTCTCTATACTGTGAGGAAACCCAGGTGAAGCCATATACAGATGTTCCATTTGACATCTCCAGCCAGTACCAGCCATCAGACATGTGAGTAAGGAAGACTAAATAATTCCAGCCCCAGCTACATTAGAGACCACAGTAAACTCCCAGAATAATGAGAAATAATAACAACAATGATAATAAGAATTATAATAACTGATGCTATTTTACACTTCTAAGTTAATTTATTTGTGTCTACATATAAAGTGTATGCATTGTATCAACTTTATTCATTGTTGTTAATTTTTTCTATATTTCCTTCTGTTTTCCCTTCCTACCTTTTCCCCTTCCTTCTTTCTTACCTTCCTTCCTCCCTCCCTTTCTCCCTTTCTACATCCCTCCCTCGTTTCTTCCTCACTTCTTTTTTTTCATGCTTATCCCTTTCTGAAGGAAGTTCTATAAAAATCTCTTGAGATTTTTGTGCAGTCTTTATTTTAAAAATATTTCTGCATATTTTATTTTCATATATTTGGTGCTATAATTTTCATTATTATATTTTATTATTATATTTTCATTTTGGTAATTTGTTCATTATAACATTGTGAAATGATTTTCGTTATTTCAAACAGGGCTTTTTGGCCTTTAGTGTATTTGGTTTTGTTTTAATGCTGCTATAAAACCTTGCTTTTGATTAACATTTTCTTGGTGTACTCTGTCTCTTAACCTTTAATATTTCTGTGTTCTTCTCTGTTAGGTGTTTCATGCGAACATCAGGCGACTGGATTTTTTTATTCTTAGAACAGTTGTGGAAAAAACTTTTACCTGAAATGTTGAAAGGATTAATATTTATTGTGATTGCTAAAGGTATATTCTGTGAAACAAGGAATTTTTGTCCATTTTTATCATAGATTTATCTCCCAGACTAGACAAATTCCTGATGCATGTTAGGTCCTCATTAAACATGTGTTAAATAAATGGATAAATCACTGTGATTTAAAATTTCCCCCCACTGTATTTTCTGATTTATATATAAAATCATATATTATAATTTATATAACCCATGTTTTATTTCTGCTTTTTCTTTCTTCCTATTAGCAAATTGATTGTTTCCATGTTTTATTAATTTTCTTTACTTTTAAATTATATATCCAATTTCTGTTATTGCATTAGTCACTCATATGTTTTAACATGTACTTTTTAATCTGTACCTCTATTCTAACAAAAAGTCTAAGAATGTAAGAACTCAACTCCTTTTACCACTTCCCATCTTTAATGTTTTTGGAGAAGCAATACATTCTAGTAGTTAAGTGCAGTATCTTAAGACAGACTGCCAGAGATCAACTTTCATCTCAATTACTTATGACCTTAGAAAAATATAAAACTGACATCCTATAGTTCCCTCATGTGTAAAATATGGGGAAATGATAAATATTTATTTTAATGGGTCATTATGAAGATTGAACTAGTGCATGTAAAGGAATTTGAAACACTTTAAGCACTGTGTATATTAGCTATTATTATTTTATGGTATAATATTTCATTTCTTCTTCTTTTGTAATTTTAATCAATAATTATTTAGATTTATGAGAATTTAACCTCAGTTTTTGTGATTGTTGTTACCCTCTGGTTTTAATAATTTTCAGCTTTATTGAGATATCATTGACAAAAAAATGTAGGACATTTAGTGTACAATGTGTCAGCATTTTTTATTACTCTTACTTCCTACATCCCATATTTTCCTCTCAAGATTTAATTTCTACTTGTCTTTGGTATTCTTTCTGTTGATATTATTTGAGGGTTAAATGTGGCTAATACTTACAGTGTTTGTTTGAAAACAGTTCTTCATATTGCTTTCATACATTTATGAACATTTAGCTGGATACAAAATTATAAGTGTAGAGTTATTTTCTTTGGCCTTTTGAAGATATTTTATATAATGATGTATTTTATTACTGGCAATAAGAGGTCAAGGGTTAATTAGATATTCATTCCTTTAGGACGTTTGTCTTTCTTCAATACTAAATATTTCTCATCCATTACCAATGGGGGGAAAAATTTTTCCCATTATATTTATTTTCTTTTCCTGGATCTCCTGTATTATGTTTTTATATTCTTATTATGTCTTCTAAGTTTTCTATTTCATATACATATATTTCTCTAGCTTAATTTTAGTAATATTTTCAGATCTATCTGAAAGTTTATATACTATCTGAATAGCATCTAGCCTGCTAATTAACATGTCCATTGATTTTTTAAAAAATATTTTTCAGTAATTAAATGTTTCTTTCTAGAAGTAATTTTTTACTCTTTAAATTTTGTGGTTTTTTTTCCTATGATTATTTATTTTATCCATAGTCTCCAATCTATCATTATTCCTTTAACAACTTTAAATGTTCAATTTTTATGCCTTTCATGTTGTTCTCTTATTTCAATGCTGATATTTTGACATGATAATGTTTCACTTTATTATATAAGATGACCCATATTAGACCTTATGCTGTTTTCCTTTTGTGTATGTGTTCATAATTATTTTTACCCTGGGGTATTTTTACTTCCCTTTTGTCAAAGTCTTCCCCCAACCTCCATATTAATGTCTCATATGCTCCGGGTTCAAGAAGTGTCTATATAGCATAGTTATGTATTTCTTCTGTTCTGATTGTCTACACATTTCACTGATCCTGTGAGATTATTTAGACTTAGTTATTTGTTTATTTTTTTATTCTGGAAATTCACAGTTAAGGTAAAAATCACATTGTGTCAATTCAGTGTTTTAGTTTCTCACAGGTTTACTTATCTCCAACATAACCCTAGAACACAAAGTTCTCTTGTCATTTCTGAGGAACATATGAGCCTTTGGTTTGGTTAAAATATGATTGTTTCATGGGAGCCTCAGATTATTTACCCTTTTCTGATTTTACTGGTATGTCTACGGGAAGAAGGAAGGGTGATAAGAACTGGGGAAATGGGTAGAGAGGAAACAAATACCTAGTCTGGGGTAATAGTCCCCCACACACCTTCATATTAGAAACAGTTTGTCTATAAATATTTCCCAAACCTATACTGTGTCTTATTTCTACAGGGATGGCTGAGCACTCAAAAGTGAAGTGAATTAGGTAAAGGATATTATTTATCACATTGGCATTTGAATAAACTTACTGTGAGTCTGGAATCCCTGAATCTAGAGTGGATGCTCAGTTATTGTAAGAATAATATAGCTTTATTTCACAGATATTATGACCATGTGAATATAAGAGAGTCACTGATAAAATTGAGGCATTTTTAATGTGTTCTATTCAGTTTTCTCATTATTTGTTTTCTTCCTCTCTTCAAAATATGCAAAACAAAAACATACATATGATACAAACAGAAATAAAGCAGGTGAGAAATCTCTACAGATTTATTTTTCACAGGGTAGTCTCTTAATCTTCATCTATGAACATGAGTGGGTGATCCTGAGAAGATTGTGGAAAATGAGATGATGTAATGACTGTTTTACTTTCTTTTTTTTTTTTAATCTTTATTGGAGTATAATTGCTTTACAATGATGTGTTAATTTCTGCTTTATAACAAAGTGAATCAGTTATACATAAACATATGTTCCCATATCTCTTCCCTCTTGCGTCTCTCTCCCTCCCACTCTCCCTATCTGTTTTACTTTCTTGTTTTTATCTTGTTCATCTTATTTTAATTTTTTAGTCAATAGAATTCAAAAACCAAGCATGTTTTGTTGTGCCATACATTCTTCAAGGCTGTCAAATAAAGTTTAGCCTTTCTTAACTGTCAGCAAGCCCTTGGAGACATGTTCAAGGAGAAAATGAAAATTGGAAAAATTGCTCCTACATAGAATAGGACATGCACTAATTTTCCGTGTGACTTGGAGAAATACAAACGAATAGATACATATACATATACACTGCATTCTCAAAATTCTATGAGTTAAGAAAAGTTTTTCAACAGGTAATTTTAAACATCTTCCCATTAAATAATAAAAAATCAATTGAAGCAGATGTTCCTGACAGATTTTTCAGAGGAAGTAGAGAGTGACTCATATATTTTCCACAGTGTGAAACAAAATCAAAGCTAAGTAGAGGGAGTAGAGTAGGCCAAGGTGTTAATCTCCAGTGAATCTTATTCTCAATCCCCCCCTTTCCTCTCTCTATCTCTCTCTCTCTCTCTCTCTCCCCGCCCCCCCCCCCATACTGATTGTTTACTCAGTACTTCTTTAAGGTTATATTAGGGAAGAGCAAATCTGACTCCATATTGAATCTGTTTATTTTACTTTAACCTTGTATTCTATTGCTTTTGCTACAAGTTAATCACTAAAGAGATGCTGCCTATAGCTTAGAGTATACATAATGGTCAATCTCCCTGCCACTCATGCTTGAATGTAAAACTAAAATGCCTTTGTTCACCCCTCAGAAAACATGCTGACCCAACCGACCTGTGAATGGCCACAGGAAAGAAGAACATAACACATCCCCTTCTGGAGTCTGACTGAAACCAGGAGATATTTGGAACAATTTATGGCCTTTTTTACTTTACATCCTTACCTCCCTCCTCTTTTTTCTATAAAAGAAACTAGCATCCAGACCCCAGTAAGATGGTTCTCTAGGACATTATTCAGCCATCTTCTCTGATTCCCAGTTTTTTGAATAAAGTCATTATTCCTTGCCCTAACATCTTGTCTCCTGATTTATTGGCCTGTCATGGGTGAGCAGAATGAACTTGGACTTGGTAACAAGATGCTTCATTAAATATAATACTGTCTTCAGTTTCATAATTTCATATGTTGGCTTTATTAAAAGAAAGGAGAGTACTGCTTTAAAAAATGACTCTCCAGAGAAACATATTATTTATCTGGGTAATAAGAAGACTGCAAAACCTCCCACTCATTGTGGGAGATTGGTAGTGGAAGGACTGAAAGGCATTGAAGGTGAACATGATCACCTTCATTGATCATGTATGCCTTGATTTGCCTAGGTAATCAAATGCAATTCATATAAGGAAAAAGCCAATCTTACTACCTCAACATAAGCTAACAGAGGCACTTTGCTTACTTTGATCACTGATAATAATGGTTTAGCAAAAAGGTCAAGCAGACTTGATTAGTTTGTTTCTCAGGCTGTTTAATCAGCTATCTCATAATGATATGTTCATTGATCTTCATTGAGAAAATCACATTTATTAAATATTGAATATAAATCAATGTTTATGATACACTGAGAAAAACATGCACAGATGGATTAATATTGAAAACTGAAAAATATGTACAGTCATAATATAAACACTAAGATTTACAGACAAAAGTATATTTATCCTAAAATTGTCAGTAACCACTTGTTGAAGGCTGGCATTGACATAGGTTTTTTGTTTTTGTTTTTGTTTTTTTTTCAGTACGCAGGCCTCTCACTGTTGTAGTCTCTCCCATTGTGGAGCACAGGCTCCGGACATGCAGGCCCAGCGGCCATGGTTCACGGGCCCAGCCACTCCGCGGCAGGTGGGATCTTCCCGGACGGGGGCATAAACCCGTGTCCCCTGCATCAGCAGTCAGACTCTCAACCACTGCGCCACCAAGGAAGCCCTAACATAGGTATTTAAAGTTGAAAGTTGATGAAGTTGAGATGGGAAGCTTCTCCTGTTACAGAGCATAGATGGAGTAAAAAATTGCCCTAATAAATGAACATCTATGGAGTTGTGAGTAGGCAGTTAAGATTAAAATATCTTGGGCTTATGATTTTCCTTGTGGTAAATGTCTTTTTAAATATTCTTAATATGTCAAAGACTTCAAAATACTCCAATACATAATTGATGAATAAGTGAAGAGTGACTGATTTATAAGCAGGAGAATAACATAATGAAAAATATATTTATGAAAAATATAAAACATACCAAAAGAAACTATAATGAGAATAAACAGGAAACACAGAAGCAACTATGAGAATGCTGTGATTTTCACAATTAAATAAAAATTTGACAAGTTTAAGAGACATATTGAAATAAGCTAACCAGACTTGGCTACTGTTTGGATGTGTTGGATGAAGAAGGAGGAAGAAACTTAATTAACTGCAAAGCTTAGAGCCAAGATTAATGAGACAATGATTTTATTATTCAAAGACACTCAGAATAAAAAGAGCTACCCCTTTTAGATGAAAATTGAGATTGTAGATTTATAAGTGCCGAAGTGATAACAGAACATGAAAGCTAGGTTAACAGTGTTTTCTCATTCTGGAAATCTATACAATATGAAGGAATTTTTTTTTCCTATGTGTATGTATGGTTTTTGAATGTTCAGAACTCAGAAGAAGCAAAATTCATCTGAAATTTTACCAGTGATAATAGAGATGATTTAACCCCCACATTACTTCCAAACGTGTCATTCCAAAAAAAGGGATGGGTAGCACACAACAAAAAGGAAATCAAAATTAGTTTCTATCTCTTTGAGGGACAAATATTCCTATTACCATAATAACAAGACTAACAAAGATGTTTCCTTCAGGTGCTCCTGAGAACTCCTTAAAGACAAAGTATAATGTACTCTCCTGCCTTAGACATTTGCTTTCTTAGCTACAATACTATAAATTGGATCGTCCATATTTTAAGAAAATATGTGAGAGGACATGATTACTTTCCAATTCTTAAGGCCCAGCTGAGATATTTGATACACATTTCTTTGCAAATGCCTATAACTCTCCAAATAACCACTTAGCAATCTGAATATGTTGGTCGTTTACAAACACTAAATCAATCCACACATGTTGAAAGTTATCAAAAAGGATTTTTAATATTAAAGTATTTAGCAAATATGTTATACTATATATTATAATTTATATTAAATATATATGTATAAAATATATGAGGTTATCATGATTCTATTTTAAGATTTTCCAGAGGTTCTAATGACTGTAGGAGATTAGAAGAATATTCAGCTGAGTATAAAGTGTAACTTGAGTAATAATAATAATTACAGCCATTTAACCAAATATTGTTATGAGATACATATTGTGCAAACTGCTCCACATGTATTATCTTATTTAATCTCCCTCAAAATAGATTTTTACAGCTGAAAAAGTATGTTTCATATTGCTAAGTGAATTTCCCAATATCAGTCAGCTAGTAATCCTTAGAGCCAGGAATCAAATTTAGGTCTGGATTATCACTAAAAACTAAGTTATCTGAACCACTAGGCAATGCTGGCTGTACTATGCCATGATTACATCTAGTAGAGAGCCAGAATGGAGGTGGTGAATAAAAAAAGTGGGGCTAGAATGGGTGATAACAAATGTATGAATTAAACAATGCTTGTGAACCTAGTAAATACCAAATCTTTAGGTGTATAGCCTCATTGAAATCAAATGCGCAGAGACATTTTGTGGGAAGGCAAACTCTTACCATGTCCTAATCTTAATGAAAGAGAAGAATGTGGAAAATGAGAAGAAAAAGAAAAAAAAATGCATTCTTGGATATTTAGAATCCTCCTTTATTTATCTCTGAATAATACAAAAATAATGGATATCCATTTTTAAATTTTAGTATAAATATACATGTATGTACTAAAATCATGTACTATATATTTTTCCTATTATATATTTTGTCTTTCATTTATACATAAGGGATTTATCAAGAGTTCACTGTGTACCTGAGAAGTAAAAACTTTGACACAGTAGGAAAAGTGTATATATACAGTTTAAAATATTTCGAGAATATAAAAATGGCACCATGAGATGTTATATTTAATTTTTACAAGTTGGATTACATTAACACATTTATTTTTTGCCTCCAGGCACTTATATTTGTGTGGAAAAGTTTTCTCCAGAGGGATTTGCAGTATGCATTTGGAATGCATACTTATGAGAAATACAGATTTTAAGGCAAGCAGGGGTTTCAAGAGATAGTTTGAAAGATAAGGAGCACATATTATGAATCATGTAGTAAAAAGAATAGCAACACCCCTTTACTATCAACACATAAAGAAGCCTTACAATATGTAACTGGCAAACTGAACCTGAGAGGAGCCAGTTATTACAGGAGGTGTATGGGTAAGTCGTATATAAGCCTAGATGAGCAACCTATAAAAGTTTAATGAGAAGGTGTACAGTTATCATAGATGTGAACATGGTAGAAAAATACAAAATTAATTCAGTTATTATTTTTCTGAATTCTATTAATGAACTTTTAAAAATAAAATTTCTTACGGTGAAAATGGACAAAGATGGAAGCCTTACAGGAAGTAAAAAGATGAAGGGGGAGGGGGAGGAGAAGAGAGGGAAAACAGGGAGAGCAGAAAGGGAAATATAAGAGAAGGAAGGCAAGAGAAATAAAGGAGAAAGAGGGGAAGAAACAGAAGCGTGGATTTTTAAATTTTTTTGATAAAAATTTAATAACAATATAGTAGAATTCATTATATATTTTCTGTTGAAAACTGATTTCAAATTCCAAGTGATGAGAAATGTAGTAAAATTAATTTTATTAGTTGTTCTTTATTAAAACAAAAAGCTAATTCACTGAAGAAAAAAATGGTGTTACCATGGTGCATCACTCTATATTTTTTTACTTAATGTTTTTTTCTCATCTGAGTACCTATAATGGAAAGGGAGTTCTGCTGTTTTATCAAAAGCCATGCCTCTTTCTCCTCTTTCTCAAGGAATCTCCATATTCAACTAACGTTGAATAATAATGTAAAGATGTAGAATTCATTATTTAACTTTTAAAGTAAGTGTACCTTTTTTTTCTTCACTTCAGTGGTTAGTTTTTAAAAATGTCCTCCATATTTAACATTTAGTAGCAAAACAATGGAATATGAAAAAACTCTAGACTGTCCTGAGTGCTGTTATTTCATTCCATACATGCACTTAATAAATATAGTCCAGTAAAAGTATGAAATCCAGTAATATAAAGATTAATATTTTGTGTAATAATACTGCATTATATATATATAATATTTTGTGTAATAATACTGCATTATACATAATACTGCAATAATACTGCATATATATGTAATAATACTGCTATATATATATATATTTATAAATACTAAAATATTTTAGACTTTCATTTGTAGCAGTATTCTCATTTTACTCATGTATACAGTAAGAAAAGGATAATTTAAATAAAGCATACACAGAGTTACATAGACAACTACTGGAATAAACCAGCATTTTAACTTTTATTTATTATTTTTAATTCCAATCAGGAAACTTTATTTAACTACTCTCCACTCCTGACTTTCTTATACACTTAAAATAGACTTCACTTTTTTTTCATAAATATAGAAATACGACTCATTTCCTCTGTGAGGTTTACTTTATTCATCACATAAAATGCATTTGCTTGACAGTAACCAGTAGAAATGTGTGTACAGTAAATCCCCTACATATGAACCTTCAAGTTGGGAATTTTCAAAGATGCGAAGGTATGTTCACATGTTTAATCATGTGTTAGTTCACGTGTCTGGCATGCATTGTCACGTGTGTGCATCCTCTACAAGTGGCTGTGCATTTGTGTACTTTACTGTACAGTACTGTATGGAGTACAGTAGTACAGTATCTTTATTTCAACCCCAGGATGTCCAGAAGCAAGCATAAAGTCAGCTTCATTTGGCTGGTACTGCTAAGAAGCACCAAAGCACTAACGATGGAAACAAAAGTGAAAATAATTGAGAGAGCGGAACAAGGTGAAAAGAGGGTAGACTTTGCTCGTTCTTATAACATGAATCATTCAACCATTGGCATGATTCAAAAGAACAAGGACACGATCATAGAACATGTGAAGTATGCTGTGCTGATGATGTCGACAATAATATTGAAGAAGCATGGAAAAGTGATGAAGGAGATGCAGAAACTTCTTAGTGTGTGGGTGCAGGATCAGCATCAGCTTGATGCTGGTTCAAGAGAAGGCTAAAAGCTTTATGAAGACTTGAAGAAGCACAGAGAAGATTCAGAGGGCCCATCTTTTAATGCCAGCCATGGCAAGTTTCATTGCTTCAAAGCTAGAGCCAACCTTCACAATGTAAAAATAAGTGACGAGGCAGCAAGTGCAGATATGGTAGCTGTCCAGAAATTTCCTGAAACACTTCAAGAAATTATTGGTGAATGTGCATATTTACCCGAGCAGGTTTTTAATGTGGATGAGACAGGACTGTACTGGATGAGGATGCCAGACCAAAGTTACATCAGTAAGGAGGAAAAGTTGATGCCAGGCTATAAAGCAGCAAAGGATAAACAACTCTGTTGTTGGGTGACAATGTTTCCAGGGATATGAAGCTGAAACTTCTCTTAGTTTATCATTCAGAGAACCCAAGAGCCCTTAAAAACATAGCCACGTTCTCTTTTCCTGTTATGTGGAAGAGTAACCCCAAATCCTCAGTTACACAGGCAATTTTCCAGGGCTGGTTTTTCCACTACTTTATCCCAGAGGTGAGACATATTGCTTGGAGAAGGATATGCTATGCAACATTCTTTTACTCCTTGACAATGCTCCAGGTTATCCCCCATTCATGGATGACTTTCATCCCAAAGTCAAAGTAGTTCATCTGCCACCGAATATTAGGTCACATATCCAACCTATGGATTAGGGAGTTATAGTGACTTTCAAGAACTGTTATTTACATCACACTTTTTGTCAGGCAGTATAGGTCAGTGGATGAATCAGGAGCAACCTTGCAACAATTTTGGAAGGACTATAACATCTACAAAACCATAAAAACGTTTACTTTGCTTGGCATGAGGTTAGAACCTTCACCATGAATGGGGTTTGGAAGAATATTTACCCACATTTTGTTCATGATTTTCGTGGATTTGAGAAGGTGGATGAAGAGTCCAAAGAAGTCTTCAATAACTTAGTGACCCTCAGCGAGAAGCTGGAACTAGATCTGCAAAGGATGACTTCGTTGAACTCCTTACTGTGCAACATGAGGAACTTACTAATGAAGACCTGATGGAATTGGAGGATCAGAGAAAAGACAAAGAAAGACAAGAGGAAGAAGAAGTAAGGAAAACCCAAAGAGATTTACGATGCAGGAAATAAGAGGATTTACTTTATTTGAGGAGGCATTGTTAGTTTTTGAGGCACAGGACCCGAACTTAGAACGGTACACGAAGGTTGCAGCAGCTGTTCAGAATGCAATCCAGTGTTACCATGTCATTTATGAAGAGAGAAAAAGAGCTACTACCCAGATATCACTGGATCTTTTTTTTTTTTTTTCAAGAGGGTTGATAGAATTGAATCCAGCAAGGAACCAGAACCTGTGCCATCAATGTCAGGTGTGAGTGAAATTGCAGCTTGCCCTCTGTCTCCTGTTGCTGACGATCCTTCAGCTCTATCATCTCCCACCTCCTCTCCCTCCTCTAGTCAGTAACTCTTCTTGCCTGTTAACTCGATGCCAGCCCCTATATGCCAGCTATTATACTGTACTATTGTGCTTTTCAAAGGACTATACTGTAAGATTCAAAATGTTTTCTATTTTTTGTGTCTGTTTTTTGTGTGTTATTTGTGTAAAAACCATTATAAACAAATTACAGAGCACCTAGGCTAACTTTGTTGCATTTAGGAACAAACTGGACTTATGAACGCACTCCTGGAAAGGAACTTGTTTGTCTGTAGGGGACTTACTGCATAAGAATTTCTCCTATTGTTTTTCCCATCACTCACTACTACATAAACAGCTTAAATATAAGACACCTCTCTCTACCCTTTTGCTCATATCACCTAGCCTTTTGACTAGGTATAGTCTTAGCATTCTTGAGAAAATTTATTTCTGCACTCTCTATTTTGTTCCATTGATCTATGTGTCTGAGGTTTTGTCAGTATATTACTGTTTATATTTTGTCTAATTTTGATTACTGTACCTTTGTAATATAGTTTGAAACTGGGAAGTGTGATGTCTCAAGATTAGTTCTTCTTCAACATTGTGGTTGAACTTTTGTGGTTCCATATACATTTTAGACTTTTTTTCTATTTCTATAAAAAATATTAGTGAAAATTTGATAGAAATTGCATTGAGTCTATAGACTGCTTTGAGTAATATGGACATTTTAACAAATAAGTCTTTCAATCCATGAGTATGGAATATCTTTTCATTTATTTGTATCTTCTTCAATTTCTTTCATCAATTTCTTATAGTTTTCAGTTTATATGTCTTTCACCTCCTTTAAATTTATTCACAAGTATTCTTTCTTATGCAATTGTAAACTAGATTGTTTATTAATTAATCTTTCTTATAGTTTGTTCTTAGTGTGTAGAAATGCAACTGATTTTTGTATATTGGTTTTGTATCCTGCAACTTTACTGAACTTTTTTTAGTTCTAACAGTTTGTGTGTGTGCGTGCATGTGTGTGTGTGTGTGTGTGTGTTTGTGTGGAGTCTTTAGGGTTTTCCATTTATAATAACATGCCACCTATAAATAGAGACAGTTTTATTTTTTCCTTTCTGATTTGAATACCTTTTACTTTCCCTCTGCATAGGACTTTTACCACTATATTGAATAAAAGCGACAAGAGGGGTCACTTTTGTCTTGTTTCTGATATTAGAGGGAAAGATTTCAGCTTTCTACCATTGAGTATGATGTTTTACTTTGGGCATGTTGTATAAGGCCTTCATTATGTTGAAATACATTCCTTTTAAACACAGTTTGTTGAGAGATAAATCTTGAAAGAATGTTGACTTTGTCAAATGCTTTTTCTGCATCTATTGAGATAATCATATGAGAGTTATCCTTCAGTTTCTTAATGTTATGAATCACAGTGATTGATTTGTGAACTTTGAATCATCCTCACAATCCAGGGATAAATTCCACTTGATCATGGTGAAAGTTCCATTTAATTTGCTGTTGAATTTAGTTTGTTAATATTTTGTCGAAGAGTTTTGCCTCTATGTTCATTAGAGATATAGAATTATAATTTTTCTTTTCTTATAGTGACATTGCCTGGCTTTGGTATCAGGTAATTATGGCCTAATACAATGAGTTTGGGGTGTTCTCTTCTCTTCTATGCTTGGAAGAGTTTGAGAATGATTGGTATTAATTCTTCTTTAAATGTTTTGGAGAATTCAGCAGTGAAACTGTTTCTAGAATTCTCTTTTTTGGGAAGTTTTCAATTATTGATTTAATCTCCTTAGTAGTAATTGTTCTGTTCAGAGTTTCTATTTCTTCATGATTCAGTCTTGGTAGTTGTCTGTTTCTGGAAATTTATCCATCTTTTCCACACTGTCCAATTTGTTGGCATATAATTATTCATAACTGTCTTTCATGATCCTTTGTATTTGTGTGGTATCAGTTGTGATGTCTCCTCTTTCATTTAATAATTTTATTTATTTGAGTCCTCTTTCTTCATTTCTTGGTAAATCTAGGTAAACCTTTGTCTATTTTGTTCATCATTTAAAAAAGCTCTGAGTTTCATTGATTTTTCTACTCTCTTTTAGCCAGTTTCTCACTTATTTCCTCTCTGATACTTGTTTCCTTCTTTCTGCTAACTTTGAGCTTGGTATGTTCTTATTTTTCTAGTTCCTTGATGTGTCAAATTAGTTGTTTAAGATCTTTCTTTTTACTTAATGTAGGCATTTATCGCTATAAAATTCCCTGATAGAACTGCTTTTGCTACATTCTTATGTTTTGTTTCCATTTTCCTTTGCCACCAGGTATCTCTGATTTCTTTTTTGAATTCTTCTTTGACAGACTGGTTGCTTAGGAGCATGTTGTTTAATTTCCACATATATTTGAATTTTCTAATTTTCTATTTGTAATTGTTTTCCAGGTTCAAACCCTTGAGACCAGAAAAGATGCCTGATGCTTTGATTCTTTTTCTGTTTATCCTTTGTATGTATTTAGTATAATTATTTTGCTTCGTGGTTACCATGAGGCTTACATAAAACAACTTATATTTCTATAGTCTATTTTAAGCTGAGAAAAAATTTAACTTTGAATTCACACAAAACCTCTACCCTTTTATTTCCCTTTTCTTTTATGTTTTGGATGTCATAATTTACATACTTTTACATTTTGTATCCATTAACAACTAACTGTAGTTGTAGTTATTTTTAATACTTTTGTTTTTATAATCTTCATACTAGAGTTATAAGTAGTTTACCCACCACCATTACGGCATTGGAGCATTCTGAATTTGACATGTATTTACTTTTACCAAAATTTTTGGTAAGAAGTTTTATACTTTCATATTTTTTTTCTGTTGCTAATAAGCATAATTTCATTTCATCTTGAAGAAGCCCCAGCAACATTTCTTCAAGAGCACTCTAATAGTGATGAATTACTTCAGCTTTTGTTTGTCTGGAAAACTATTTACCTCTTCTTCAATTCTGGAAGGACAGCTTTTCTGAGTAGATTTTTTTTTTTTTTTGGTTGGCAGTTTCTTTTCTTTGAGTACTTTGAATATGTCATGTTGCACCCTTCTGTACAATAGAGTTTCTGCTGAAAATTATGCTTACAGTCTTATGGGGTTTCCTTGTAAGTAACAAGATGGTCTTTTCTTCCTGCTTTTAAGATTTCTTCTTGTGTTTAACTTTTAACAATTTAATGTGTCTTGGTGTGAATCTCTTTATATTTATTTTATTTAGAACTCTTGGATTCTGGATCTGGCTGTGTGTTTCTTTCCTGAGGTTAGAGAATTTTTCAGCCATCATTTCTTTGAATAAAGGTTTTGACCCTTTCTTTATCTTTTCTTCTTCTTCTACACACATACAATGCCCATATTGATCTTCTTGATAGTGTACCTTAAGCTATTTTCACTCTATTTTTCTTTTTGCTCCTCTAATTGGATGAAAGCCACTGCCCTGTTTTTGAGTTTGTTGATCCTTTCTTCTGCTTGATCTGGTCTATTGTTCAACCCTTATATTGAATGTTTCAGTTCAATTATTGTACTCTCTAGCTTTGTGATTTCTGTTACTTTTTAATATTTTCCATCTCTTTTTTGAAATTCTCACTTTCTTCCTGCATTGTTCTCCTGACTTTGTAAATATCTGCAGGAATGTTATTTTCAATTCTGTATTAGATAAATCACATCTCTTTTTCAGGAAGTTCTGTTTTACCTAGTTCTTTTGTTTGGAACAGAAAATCAGTATAATAGTGTTCTTCAATTTTATGCATCTGACATGTAAAAGACACTCCACCTAAAAAACAGCACATTTCAAATGCATATGAAGCATTTCACCAGGATAGATTATATTTGGTCATAAACATATATTAAAGACCTTGAAGTATGTTCTATAAACATAAGGATATTAAATTAGAAGTCAATAACTGAAAGGTCTCTGGAAAATACCCAAATATTGGTAACTAAATAATGCAATTAAAGTTACTCATATGTTAAATGAGAACTTGATAGTCATATTAAAAACAATATAGTAGTGAAAAAAACACATAATTAGTTAAATTGTGGAATACTCCCAAAATTGTACTTACAAGAAAGTTTATAGGGTTTCCCTGGTGGCGCAGTGGTTGAGCGTCTGCCTGCCGATGCAGGGGATGCAGGTTTGTGCCCCAGTCCGGGAGGATCCCACATGCCACAGAGCGGCTAGGACCGTGAGCCATGGCCGCTGGGCCTGCACGTCTGGAGCCTGTGCTCCACAGTGGGATGGGCCACGGCAGTGAGAGGCCCACATGCCACAAAAAAAAAAAAAAAAAAGAAAGTTTATAGCACTAGATGGCTATTTTAGAAATAGAAATCTCAAATTTGTGTCTTTTCATTGTCTTCTTAAAGACACCGGAGATTCCAGAGGAAATTATATGCAAAGTCAGTACACAAAGGAAAAAATGAAGATCAGATCAGAAATCAATAAAGTAAATGTATGATAAAGAAATAGATTAATGATTTCAAAATCTAGCTTTTTGTGTTGCACAATAAAGTTGATAAACCTATAGCTGATTGATCATGAAAAAGAGAGAGAAGATATAATTTACCAGTGTCAGAAGTATATGTGGTGATTTTTTTTTTTTTTTTTTTTTGTGGTACATGGGCCTCTCACTGTTGTGGCCTCTCCCATTGTGGAGCACAGTCTCTGGACATGCAGGCTCAGTGGCCATGGCTCATGGGTCCAGCTGCTCTGCGACATGCGGGATCCTCCCGGACCGGGGCATGAACCCACGTCCCCTGCATCAGCAGGCGGACTCTCAACCATTGCGCCACCAGGGAAGCCCTATGTGGTAATATTTTATAGATTTTTTATGTATATATTTTAGATATATCTTACATATTTTAAAGATATGAAGTGAAGAAATGTTATTAAAATTGTATACCAATAAATTTAACAACTTTAAAAAATGGAACACATTTCTTGAAAGAGAAACTACTAAAACTGGCTTTAAAAGAAATATGTATATAAATATAACCAGTATAGCATATGTTTATAAATGGAATAAAATTATAGTTAAAATTCTTCCCATAAAGAAAATTTCCATTCCAGATAATTCCATTGAATTCTACCAAACAATTAAGGAAGAAATTATATCAACTCCATGAGAAAATTTTCAGAAGTATGAAATTATGGGAATAATTCCCAAGTTATTGTATGTATATGTGTATATGTTTGTATATTCACACATCGTTTCTGTTTCTCTGAAGTACTGACTAAAACAATCACCTCAATGGGCAAAGATTCCTGAGTTGTGATACTGAAAAAAAATTCATAAAAATATCAACAAATTAGAATTTATTATAAGTAAAGCATCAGTGCTTCTTTCACTGTTAAAAGAATGAAAAGGCAAGTTACAAACTGGAAGGATACATTTTCAAATTACAATACATTTTCAAATTACACAGAGAAAAGAATTAAGTGCTTCATTTATTGTGGAAAATCATTAGTGTATGATTCTTCAGACATTTTTACTATTCTTGAGACTACTAGGCATTTTCTCATCTGCCTGTCTCTAGCTGTCTCTGCATTGCTTTTCAGTGAATCTAATTTGGTTGTAAACCTGGAGCATGATGGTAATGTCTTCTATGACCATGCTTAATAAAGAGATTTTAGGCATTTATATAAGCATTGGTCAATTTCTGTACCTAATGGCTCACTGGCAGAGTAAATATCTGCACAATATTAATTTAAATATGCCACAATTTATTAAAAAGAGAAAAGAAAAGCTTATGGCAAATGACATGAATAATAGAGGAACAGCTGGAAAATCCATTTATGTGATAGAAATGCTCAACTATGATTGCAGCAAAAATTTGATCTTTAATATATCATCTCATACCTTCTTAACTTGATTTGGTGAATTCAGGCAGATTATTCAATCTCTCTACAGTAGTTTATACATTTTGGTTGGCGGGAGAGTGATAAAACATCAGTGGCCTAAATAGAACAGCCAAATAGGGCAGAGGCACAACATTTAGACAGAATAGAGTCAATTTGTTCATTCAAATATGAGTTAATGCAAAACAATCACTATTCCTGGAGATATGCAGATCAAAATAATAAATGGCAACAATAATTAAATTGCAGCAAAAATTGTCAAATAAGAATAAGCTGCTGCTACAAATGACAATTGTTCTTGGGACCTCTTATGTTATTAATATGACTCATAATATTTACAATAGCTCAAGAAGACAAAAACTTTAAAAGTTACATTCCAGGTAGATAGAGATATAAATGGAGATATCGATATTAACATATATATGTATACACATATATATGGACATACATGTAGTACATACACACATACACATACTCAAATACATGTTTGTATATACATATATAAAAATAACTTTATTGGAAACGTAAAAAAAAATTAAATCTATAAAATAAAAGTGAAGAAATGTTATTTCATATGCTTTCAGAAAGTCTTTGAAAAAGGCTCCAGACCCCTTAAAAGAGTCACAATGGAAATCATCATAGGCTTGGAATTTAGAAAGACTAGAAAACTACTTAGATTAAGGAAGCAAAGGTAAAAATACATTTTGTATGGTAAAGTATGGATAGCAAGACAACAAAATAATTATTTATTGAATCCCCATAATGACTGTTATATGCAAGAGAACTTGATCCTAGTTTCTACTGGCTCAGAGATAGAAGCATAGGGATGTCTTGCTCAAACTTACTTAAGTGATTCTTGGTAAAACTGGATAAACACACCTCAGTTTTGTAACTCTGTACCTTTTAAATTCCTCTGAAGAGGTTGCATTTATTTAAACCAATACTTTAAGAATGTAAATGTTTGCATAGGAGAAGATGAGCAAGATAATTGAGCTCTAAAGTTCACATAATCCGTCTCATGGAAAAAATTCAGAATCTGTCTCTCTCTGTTTCTCTCTTTCTCATTATATCTCTTTCACTCAATTGAAAAGACATTGGAGCTTACTGCTATCTAATTTTTGTCAGTAAATACATGAACATTAATTAGAATGGAAATTTATAAAGGCCTACATGGTACTTAATATTCTTTTAGATGATATGTTTTATTTTATGGGGATGAGTTGTTTGAAAGTCACTTATAGTGAGTTTAATAGTCTGTTTATATTTCTACAATCCGTTCACCCAGGAAATCCTAATGAAATAAGGTATCTCTTATACTTAGGAGAATCAAGAGCATTCTCTATAGATGTTAGAGAATAATGCTGAGGGTTTTGAAATGTGGAGATCATTCTTAAAAATTTATAAACAAGTCTTCAAATAAGAAATTTTAAACTAAGCTTATCATTGTCATAAAAATATGCCTATCATAGACATATCAATGTTGGTTTATTCATTGCCCTTACATATAAATGCTATACTGTAGCATTAAAGATGTATTCATATAAATACAGAGGTGAAATTACCTCAGAATACACTTATGTACCTAGTTTGCAGTTATACAATAGAACAGAGTGAAAAGTGATTTAAAAAATTCAGGATACTACTGATTATGGATAATTACAACATGATTCAGTGTTTTCCATTTGTTATATATGCTTTTATTTGTAGCACCCAAGGTCTTCTGTAAACTAGCTTCCAAAATATACCCAACATTATTTAAGACACTGTCCCCACCTGCACCCTCTAACAAACACACTCTAACAAACAAACTCCCTTTTTTGTTGAGTTCTGTTAGTGGCCTTTGCTCATGCAATTCTGCCTATCTGGAAAGGTTTTGGTTTTTCTTTGCTTCTTTCCTTCTTATTTTTTTACTCATTCCACTTGACTAATTCTACCCAGATTTAAAGGGACAATCAACAAGACCTTTCATGATAATGCTTCCCATGAAAATCCCACACTCTCATCACTTGTTCCTCTGAACACTTCTTCTTCTTTCTCTGTTTTTTTTTTTTTTTTTTGGTTGAAAGAAATTCTTTTTTTTTAAACTGAAGCATAGTTGATTTACAATATTATATAATTTCAGGTGTACAGCATAAAGATTTAGTATTTTTACAGATTATACTGAATTGAAAGTTATTATAAAATAATGGCTATAATTTCCTGTGCAATACAATATATCCTTGTGGCTTATCTAATTTATATATAGTAGTTTATACCTCTAAATACCATACTCCAAATTTGCCCCTCTTCCCCCTGCCCTTTGATAACCATTAATTTGTTTTTTATATCTGTGACTCTGTTTCTGTTTTGCATATACACTCATTTGTATTATCTTTTATATTCCACATATAAGCAAAATCATACATTATTTATATTTCTCTATCTGGCTTATTTCACTAAGCATATTATCTAGGTTCATCCACATTGCTGCAAATGGCAGAATTTCATTCTTTTTTATGCTCAAGTAATGTTCTTTTGTATATGTGTATATATATACATATATATATATATATATATATATATATATATATATATATATCCCATATTTCTTTATCCATTTGCCTGTGAATGGACATTTGGATTACTCCCATATCTTGGCTATTGTAAATACTGCTGCTCTGAACATTGGGGTACCTATATTTTTATGAATTAGAGTTTTTGTTTTTCCCCAGACATATACCCAGGGGTGGAATTGCTGGATCATATTTTTAGTTTTTTGAGGAACTTCCATAGTGTTTTTCATAGCAGCTGCACCAAATTACATTTTCACCAATAGTGTACAAGGATTCCCTTTTCTCCATATCCTTGCCAACATTTGTAATTTGTAGACATTTTGATGATGGCCATTCTGACAGGTGTGAGGTAGTACCTCATAGTTTTGATGAGCATTTTTCTAATAATTAGTAATGTTGAGCATCTTTTCATGTACCTGCTAGCCATTTATGTCTTGTTGGAAAAATATCTATTCATGTCTTCTGCCCATTTTTGGACTGAGTTGTTTGATTTTTGGTATTGAATTGTATGAGTTGTTTATATATTTTTAGATATCCGCCCTTTGCTGGTCATATCATTTGCAAAAATTTTCTCCCATTCTGTACTTTGGTTTTTGTTTTGTCAATGGTTTCATTTGCTGTGCAAAAGCATTTAAGATTAATTAGATTCCATTTGTTTATATTTACTTTGATTTATTTTGCTTTAGGAGATAGATCTTAAAAAAAACATTTCTACAATTTATATCAAAGTGTGTTCTCTGCTAGGAGTTTTACAGTTTCAAGTCTTACATTTAGGTCTTTAATCTATTTTGAGCTTATTTTTGTATATGGTGTGAAGTAATGTTCTAATTGCATTGATTTACATGTTGCAGTCCCGTTTTTCCTGCACCAGTTGTTGAAGAACCTGCATTTTCCCCATTGTATATTCTTGGCCCCTTGTCATAAATTAATTGGCCATAAGTGTGTGGGTTTATTTCCAATCTCTCTATTCTGTTCCATAAATATTTGTGTCTGTTTTTGAGCCAGTAACACACTGTTTTGCTTACTGTAGCTTTGTAGTATAGTCTGAAGTATGGGAGGGTGATACCCTCAGCTATATTCTTTTTCCCAAGATTGTTTTGGCAATGCAGGGTATTTTTTATTCCATATGAATTTTAGGATTATTTCCTCTAGCTCTGTGAAAAATGCCATTGGTATTTTGACAGGAATGCATTAAACCTGTAGATTGTCTTGGTTAGTATGACCATTTTAACAGTGTTAATGCTTCCAATCCAAAAACATGGGATACCTTTTCATTTCTTTGTATCATCTTCAATTTCTTTCATTAGTGTTTTATAGTCTTCAGAGTATAGGTGTTTCACCTCCTTGGTTAAGTTTGTTCCTAGGTGTTTTATTCCTTATGATATCATCTTAAATGGGATTGTATCTTTTACTTTATGATGGTTCATTATTCAATAGATTAATATATATATATATATATATATATATATATATATATATATATATAGTCTTATTTCCTGCCACTTTGTTGAATTTATTAGTTCTAATATCTTGGGAGTGGAGAATTTAGTGATTTTTATATAAAGTATCACATCATCTGCAAATAATGTCAGTTTTACCTTTTCCCTTCCAATTTTGGATGGCTTTTCTTTTCTTTTCTGGTATGATTGCTGTGGCTAGGACTTCCAATACTATGTTAAATAGGAGTGGTGAGAGTGGGCTTTCTTGTCTTGCTCCTGAATTTAGAGGAAAGGTTTTCAGCTTTTCACCATTGAGTATGATGTTGGTTGTGGGTCTGTCAAAAAAGACCTTTAGTATGTTTAGATATGTTCCCTCTATAACCATTTTGATGAGAATTTTTATCATGAATGGATGTTGAATTTTGTCAAATGCTTTTTCTACATCTATTGAGAGGATCATGTGGTTCTTATCCTTCCTTTTGTTTATATAGTGCATCACGTTGATTGATTTGTGAATGTTGAAACATCCTTGTGACCCTGGAATAAATCTAGCTTGATCATGGTGGATGATGCATTTTATATATTGTTGGATTTGGTTTGTTGAGGATTTTTGCATTAATATTCATCAAAGATATTGGTCTGTAATGTTCTTTTTTGTAGTGGCTTTGTCTGATTTTGGTATCAGACCAAAGAGTAATGGTGGTTTTGTAGAATGTATTTAGGAGTTTTCTGTCTTCTGCAAGTTTTTGGAATAGTTTGAGAAGGATAGTTATAAGTTCTTATTTATATGTTTGGTAGAATTCCTCTGTGAAGGCAGCTGATAGTCATATTTTGTTTGCTGGGAGTCTTTTAATTACAAATTCAACTTCACTACTAGTGATCAGTCTGGTCAAATTGTTTGTATCTTCTTCATTCAGTCATGGAAGTCTGTTTGTTTCTAGAAAGGTGTCAATTTCTTCTAGGTTGTGACTATTTGTAGTATTCTGTGATGATTTTTATACCTATATGGTGTAGATTGTTATTTCTCCTGTTTTATTTCTTACTTGTTTAATTTGGTTCCTTTCTCTTTTCCTCTTGGTGAGCCTGGCTAAAGTTTTATCAATTTTGTTTATCCTTTGGAAAAACCAGCTCTTGGTTTCATTGATTTTATTTATTTTCTCTCTGATCTTTATTATTTCCTTTCTTTTGCTGACTTGGGGCCTTGTTTGCTCTTCCTTTACTAATTCTTTTAGGTGGTAGGTTAGGTTGTTTATTTGGGATTTTTCTTGTTTTTTGAGGAAGGGCTTCATTGATATATTTCCTCTTAGAACTGTTTTTGCTGCAACCCATAGATTTGGAGTGTTGTGTTTTCATTTTCATTTGCCTCAAGGTATTTTCTGATTTCCTCCCTGATTTCTTCAATGACCCACTGGTTCTTTAGTAACAAGTTTTTTGGTCTCCAAGTGTTTGTTCTTTTCCCATGTTCCTTTCTGTAGTTGATTTCTATTTTTATACCATTTTGTTTGGGAAAAAAAAATGCTTGATATAATTTCTATCCCCTTAACATTGTTGAGACTTGTTTTGTGGCCTAGCATGTGATTTATACTGGAGAATATTCCATGTGCACTTAGGAAGAATGTATATTATGCTGTTTATGGATATAATGCCTGTAGCTATCCATGAAGTAGAACTGGCTTTTCTGTCATCTAAGACCACTGTAGTCTTATTGACTTTCTGTCTGGATGATCTGTCATTGATGTAATAGGAGTGTTAAAGTTCCCTGCTCTTATTATATTACAATATATATCTCAATATCTCCCTTTATATCTTTTAATATTTGCTTTATATATTTTGATTCTCCTGTATTGGGTGCATATATGTTAATGAATATAATATTCTCTTCTTGTATTGGTCTGTTTATCATTATGTAATATCATTCTTTGTCTTATGTTCAAGCCTTTGCTTTAAAGTCTATTTTATCTCATATGACATAAAAGAAAACCCTGGCTTTCTTGTTATTTCTGCTTGAAATAAATATCTTTTTACATCCCATCGCTTTCCATCTGTGTGTCATTCACCTTGAAATGAATCTCCCATAGGCAGCATATTGTTTTTCATCCAAATAAACACACAACATCTTTTGACTGGAGCATATAGTCCATTGATATTTAAAATAATTATTTATAGTTATGTACTTATTGTCATTTTATTACATGCTTTTTGGTTGTTTTTGTAGAACACCTCTGTTCATTGCTTCTTTTTGTTTCTGACCTTGTAGTCTGAAGACTTTTTTAGTAGTATACTGTGTTCCCTTTTTTTTTTTTTAACAACTTTATTGGAGTATAATTGCTTTAAATTGGTGTGATAGATTCTGCTGTATAGCAAGGTGAATCAGCTATACATATACACATACCACCATATCCCTTCACTCTTGCATCTCCCTCCCACAGTCACTATCCCACCTCGCTAGGTGGACACAAAGCACAGAGCTTATCTCCCTGTGCTATTTGGCTGCTTCCCACTAGCTATCTCTTTTACTTCGGTAGTGTATATATCTCCATTCTCCTCTCTCACTTCATCCCAGCTTACCCTTCCTCCTCCACATGTCCTCAAGTCCATTCTCTACGTCTGCATCTTTATTCCTGTCTTGCCCTTAGGTTCTTCAGAACCAACATTCTTGTTTGTTTTTGATTCCACATATGTGTGTTAATGTACATTATTTGTTTTTCTATTTTATGGCTGAGTAATATTCCATTGTATATATGTGCCACATCTGCTTTATCCATTCATCTCTCAATGGACAATTAGGTTGCTTTCATGTCCTGGCTATTGTATATAGAGCTTCAATGAACACTGTGGTACATGACTCTATTTGAATTATGGTTTTCTCAGGGTATATGCCCAGGAGTGGGATTGCTGGGTGTATGGTAGTTATATTTTTAGTATTTTAAGGAACTTGCATAGTGTTCTCCATACAGGCTGTATCAAGTTACATTCTCAACAACAGTGCAAGAGGGTTACCTTATTTCCACACCCTCTCCAACATTTATTTCTAGATTTTTTTGATGATGGCTATTCTGACTGGTATGAGGTTATACCTCATGGTAATTTTGATTTGCATTTCTCTAATGATTACTGATGTTGAGCATCTTTTCATGTGTTTTTTGGCAATATGTATATCTTCTTTGGAGAAATGTCTATTTAGGTCTTCTGCCCATTTTTGTATTGGGTTGTTTGTTTTTCTGATATTGAGCTGCATGAACTGTTTGTAAATTTTGGAGATTAATCCTTTGTCAGTTGCTTCATTTGTAAATATTTTCTCCTATTCTGAGGGTGGTCTTTTCATCTTGTTTATGGTTTCCTTTGCTGTGCAAAAGTTTTGAGGTTTCATTAAGACCCATTTTTTTAATTTTTGTTTTGATTTCCATTTCTCTAGGAGATGGGCCAGAAAGGATCTTGCTGTGATTTATGTCATAGAGTGTTCTGCCTATGTTTTCCTCTAAGAGTTTTGTAGTGTCTAGCCTTACATTTAAGTCCTTAATCCATTTTGAGTTTATTTTTGTGTATGGTGTTATGGAGTGTTCTAATTTCATTCTTTTACATGTAGCTGTCCAGTTTTCCCAGCACCACTTATTGAAGAGGCTGTTTTTTCTTCATTGTATATTCTTGCCTCCTTTATCAAAGATAAGGTGACCATATGTGTGTGGGCTTATCTCAGGGCTTTCTATCCTTTTTCCATTGATCTATATTTCTGTTTTTGTGCCAGTACTATACTGCTTTGATTACTGTAGCTTTTTAGTATAGTCTGAAGTAAGGAAGCCTGATTCCTCTAGCTATGTTTTACTTTCTCAAGATTGTTTTGGCTATTTGGGGTCTTTTGTGTTTCCATATAAATTGTGAAATGTTTTGTTCTAGTTCTGTGAAAAATGCTATTGGTAGTTTCATAGAGATTGCACTGAATCTGTAGATTGTTTTGGGTAGTATAGTCATTTTCACAATGTTGATTCTTCCAATCCAAAACCACGGTATATCTCTCCATCTGTTTGTATCATCTTTAATTTCTTTCATCAGTGCCTTATAATTTTCTGCATAGAGATCTTCTGTCTCCTTAGACAGGTTTATTCCTAGATATTTCATTCATTTTGTTGCAATGGTAGATGTGAGTGTTTCCTTAATTTCTCTTTCAGATTTTCCATCATTAGTGTATATGAATGCAAGAGATTTCTGTGCATTAATTTTGTATCCTGATACTTTACCAAAATCATTTATTATCTCCAGTAGTTTTCATGTAGTATCTTTAGGATTCTCTATGTATAGTATCATGTCATCTGAAAAGAGTGACAGTTTTACTTATTCTTTTCCAATTTGGATTCCTTTTATTTATTTTTCTTCTGTGATTGCTGTGGCTAAAACTTCCACACTATGTTAAAAAATAGTGGTGAGAGTGCGCAAACTTGTTTTTTCCTGATCTTAGTGGAAATGTTTTCAGTTTTTCCACCATTGAGAATGATGTTGGCTGTGGGTTTGTAATAAATGGCCTTTATTATGTTGAAGTAAGTTCCCTCTATGCATATTTTCTTCAGGGTTTTTATCAAAATGGGCGTTGAATTTTGTCAAACAGTTTTTCTGCATCTATTGAGATGATTATATGTTTTTTTCTCGTTCAATTTGTTAATATGGTTTATCACATTGATTGATTTGCGTATATTGAAGAACCCGTGCATTCCTGTGATAAACCCCACTTGATCATGGTGCATGATCCTTTTAATATGCTGTTGGATTCTGTTTGCTAGTGTTTTCTTAAGGATTTTTACATCTATGTTCATCAGTGATATTGGCCTGTAGCTTTCTTTTTTTGTGACATCTTTGTCTGGTTTTGGTGTCAGCGTGATGATGGCCTCATAAATAGATTGGGTGTGTTCCTCCCTGTGCTATATTTTAGAGAGTTTGAGAAGGATAGGCGTTAGCTCTTCTCTAAATGTTTGATAGAATTCGCCTGTGAAGCCATCTGGTCCTGGACTTTTGTTTGTTGGAAGATTTTTAAACACAGTTTCAATTTCAGTGCTTGAGATTTGTTTGTTTATATTTTCTATTTCTTCCTGGTGCAGTCTTGGAAGGTTGTGCTTTTCTAAGAGTTTGTCCATTACTTCCAGGTTTCCATTTTATTGGCATATAATTGCTTCTAGTAATCACACATGATCCTTTGTATTTCTGCATGGTCAGTTGTTACTTCTCCTTTTTCATTTCTAATTCTATTGATTTGAGTCTTCTCTCTTTTTTTCTTGATGATTCTCGCTAATGGGTTATCAATTTTGTTTATCTCCTCAAAGAACCAGTTTTAGTTTTATTGATCTTTGGTATAATTTCCTTCATTTCTTTTTGATTTATTTCTAATCTGATCTTTATGATTTTTTTGCTTCTGCTAACTTTGGGTTGTTGTTTTTTTCTCTTCTTTCTCTAATTGCTTTAGGTGTAAGGTTAGGTTGTTTATTTGAGATACTTCTTGTTTCTTGAGGTAGGATTGTATTGCTATAAACTTCCCTCTTAGAACTTCTTTTACTGCATCCCACAGGTTTTCATTGTCATCATGTTTTCACTGTCGTTTGTTTCTATGTTTTTTTTATTTCCTCTTTCATTTCTTCAGTGATCTCTTGGTTATTTAGTAGTGTATTGTTTATCTTCGATATGTTTGTATTTTTTACAGATTATTTTTCTGTAATTGATCTCTAGTCTCATAGCATTGTGGTCCAAAAAGATACTTGATACAATTTCAAATTTCTTGAATTTACCAAGACTTGATTTGTGACCCAAGGTATGTCCTGTCCTGGAGAATTTTCCATGAGTACTTGAGAAGAAAGTGTGTTCTGTTTCTTTGGGTGGAATGTCTTATAAATATCAGTTAAATCCATCTTTCTAATGTGTCATTTTAAGCTTGTGTTTCCTTGTTTATTTTCATTTTCGATGATCTGTCCATTGGTGTATATAGGATGTTAAAGTCCCCTATTATTATTGTGATACTGTGAATTTCTCCTTATGTCTGTTTGTATTTGCTTATGTATTGAGGTGCTTCTTTGCTGGGTTCATAAATATTTGCTTTACTTCTTCTTGGATTGATCCCTTGATCATTATGTAGCGTCCTTCTTTTTCTCTTGTAATAGTCTTTATTTTAAAGTCTATTTTGTCTGATATGAGTATTGCTATTCCAGCTTCCTTTTGATTTCCATTTGCATGGAATATCTTTTTCCATCCCCTCACTTTCAGTCTGTATGTGTCCCTAGGTCTGAAGTGGGTCTCTTGTAGACAGCATATATACAGGTCTTTGTTTTGTATCCATTCAGCCTGTCTATGTCTTTTGGTTGGAACATTTAATCCATTTATATGTAAGGTCATTATCGATATGTATGTTCTCATTACCACTTTCATAATTGTTTTGGGTTTGTTACTATAGGTCTTTTCCTTCTTTTGTGTTTCCTGTCTAGAGAATTTCTTTTATCATTTGTTGTAATGCTGGTTTGGTGGTGCTCAATTCTCTTAGGTTTTGCTTGTCTGCTTTCTCAAATCTGAATGAGATCCTGCTGGGTAGAGTAATCTTGGTTGTAGGTTTTTCTCTTTCATCACTTTAAATATGTCCTGCCACTCCCTTCTGGCTTGCAGAGTTTCTGCTGAAAGATCAGCTGTTAACCTTATGGGGATTCCCTTGTATGTTATTTGTTGCTTTTCCCTTGCTCCTTTTAATATATTTTCTTTGTATTTAATTTTTGATAGTTTGATTAATATGTGTCTTGGCATGTTTGTCCTTGGATTTATCATGTGTGGGACTTTCTGCACTTCCTGGACCTAATTATCTATTTCCCTTTCCACATTAGGGAAGTTTTCTACTATAATCTCTTCAAATATTTTCTCAGTCCCTTTTCTTTTATCTTCTTCTCCTCAGACCCCTATAAATTGAATGTTGGTGCACTTAATATTTTCCCAGAGGTCTCGGAGACTGTCCTCAATTCTTTCCATTCTTTTTTCTTTATTCTGCTCTGTGGTAGTTATTTCCACTATTTTATCTTTCAGGTCACTTATCCGTTCTTCTGCCTCAGTAATTCTGTAATTGATTTCTTCTAGTGAATTTTTAATTTCATTTATTTTGCTGTTCATCATTGTTTTCTTGCTCTTTAGTTCTTTTAGTTTCCACTTAAACGTTTCTTGTATTTTCTCCATTCTATTTCCAAGATTTTGGATGATCTTTACTATCATTACTCTGAAGTGATTTTCAGGTAGAATATCTACTTCCTCTTCTTTTGTTTGGTCTGATGGGTTTTTACCTTGTTCCTTCATGTGCTGTGTATTTCTCTGTCTTTTCATTTTGCTTAATTTACTGTGTTTGTGGTCTCTTTTTTGTATTCTGTAGGTTCACAATTCCCATTGTTTTTAATGTCTGCCCCCAGTGGGTAAGGTTGGTTTAGTGGGTTGTGTCACCTTTCCAGTGGAGGAGACTAGTGCCTGTGTTCTGGTGGTTGAGGCTGGATCTTGTCTCTCTGATGGGTAGGACCACAACCGGTGGTGTGTTTTGGGGTGTCTGAAAACCTATTATGATTTTAGGTTGCCTTTCTGCTAATGGTTAGGGTTGTGTTCCTGTCTTGCTAGTTGTTTGGCATAGGGTGTCCAGCACTGGAACTTGCTGGTCATTGAGTGGAGCTGGGTCTTAGCACTGAGATGAGCTTTTTCCATTTGATATTACATGGTGCCAGGAGGTCTCGGATGTATCAGTGTCCTGAACTCAGCTCTCTCACCTCAGAGGCTCAGGTATGTTACCTGGTTGGAGCTACAAGGCCCTGCCAGCCACACTGTTGAGAAGAAAAGGGAGGGGAAAAAAAAATAAAGAAAAATGGGAAAAAATAAAATAAATAAATTTATTAAAAACAAAATATATATTATTAAAACTTTTTAAAAGGTAATTATGAAGAAGAAAGAAAGTAGAGAGCAACCAAACCAGAAAAAAAATCCACCAATGATAAGAAGTGCTAAGAACTAAATCAAAAAGACCCCAAAAAGAAACCAGACAGAGAGAACCCTTGGACAAATAGTAAAAGCAAAACTATGCAGACAAAATCACACAAAGAAGCATACACATACACACTCACAAAATGAGAAAAAGGGAAAATATATATATATATATATTTTTTTTTTTTTAAATGGAGAGCAACCAAATCAATAAACAACTGTACCAATGATAATAGGCTGTAAATACTAAATGAAGAAAACATAAAACCAGAAACAAACTAGATGCAGAAAGGTAACCCCAAGTCTACAGTTGTTCCCAAAGTCCACTGCATCAAGTTTGGGATGATTTGTTGTCTATTCAAGTATTCCACAGATACAGGGTACATCAAGTTGATTATGGAGATTTAATCCACTGTTCCTGGGTTGCTGAGAGAAATTTCCCTTTCTCTTCTTTGTTCACACAGCTCCTGGTGTTTAGCTTTGTATTTGGTCCAGCCTCTGTGTGTACGTCACCTGAGGGCATCTCTTCCCCATTCAGACATGACAGGGTTAAAGTAGCTGCTGATTAGGGAGCTCTGGCTCACTCAGACCATGAGGAGGGAGGTGTACAGAATGCAAGGTGAGCATTCGTGGCAGAGGCCAGTGTGACTTTGCAACTGTCTGAGGTGTGCTGTGTGTTCTCCCAGTGAAGTTGTCCCTGCATCATGGGACCCTGGCAGTGGCAGGCTGCACAGGCTCCCGGGAGGGGATTTGTGGATAGTGACCTGTGCTTGCACACAGGATTCTTGGTGGCTGCAGCAGCAACATTAACATTTCATGCCCATCTCTGGGGTCTGTGCTGATAGCCATGGTTTGCGCCCTTTCCTGGAGCTCGTTTAAGCTGTTTTTGAATCCCCTCTCCTCGTGCACCCCGAAACAATGGTCTTTTGCCTCTTTGGCAGGTCCAGACTTTTCCCCAGACTCCCTCCAAGCTAGCTGTGATACACTAGCCCCCTTCAGGCTGTGTTCATGCAGCCAACTCCAGTCCTCTCCCTGAGATCTGACCTCCGAAGCCAGAGCCTCAGTTCCCAACCCCCACCTGCCCCAGCAGGTGAGCAGACAAGCTTCTCAGGCTAGTGAGTGCTGGTCGGCACCAATCCTCTGTGTGGGAATCTCTCTTCTTTGCCCTCTACACCCCTGTTCTTGCGCTCTCCTCCATGGCTTCGAAGCTTCCCCCCTGCCACTCCCTCTCTCTTCCAGTGAAGGGGCTTCCTAGTGTATAGAAACTTTTCCTCCTTCACACCTCCCTCTCAGAGGTGCAGGTCCCATCCATATTCTTTTATCTCTGTTTTTCCTTTTTTCTTTTGCCCTACTCAGGTACGTGGGGAATTTCTTGCCTTTGGGGAAGTCTGAGGTCTTCTGCCAGTGTTCAGTAGGTGTTCTGCAGGAGTTGTTCCACATGTAGATGTATTTGTGTCGGGGGAGGTGATCTCCATGTCTTACTCCTCTACCATCCTGAAAGTCCTCTCTCTTCCTTTCTTTTAGATTTTTGTGTATCTGTTGTACGTTTTTGATTTGTGGTTACCCTGACGTTCATATGTTAATCCATAATTACATCTACTTGTTTTAAACTGGTAAACATTTAAGTTCAAATACATTCTAAAAGATTTTACTCCCGTATCCCACAGTTTATGTTTTTGATGTCATATTTTATATCTTCATGCTAATCCCTTAACTGTATATTTTAATTATAGTTCCTTTTGCACTTTTTTATGTTTTAAGCTACATCCTGGTTTATTTAAGTTATCTTTAGTCCTTTGTTTCCTCTGCCTAGGACTACAAGGCTGGGACACTTAGTCCACGACTCATTTACTCCCTGGATGGGTATTCACCCCAGCAAACTCCTTTTTCCTCTGATGTTCCTCCCAGACACACAGGGCCTGACCCAAATACTTTTCTTCCCTCCCTTTCTGAATATGTGTGTATCTTTCTTAACACCAAGTTTGTGCAGGAATCCTCCTGCTTGTTTTCAGTGCTTATTTTCCACATGTAGATGTATTTTTGCTGTGTTCATGTGGGAGGTAAGCTCTACATCCTCTTACTCTGCCATCTTGAGCTCTTCTGTCTCTGAAGAGAGAGAATAATATAATAATATAATAATTATTTATTATAATATGTGTCAGTCTTTAAGCAGGTATATTGATTATACCGTCTTGCTACTGTCCCATTGGGGTTTTGTGTTCTTTACTGACATTTTTGTGTTTCTTAATTTTATTAGTTTCACCACTCCATGTATATTACCTATGTTTTGCATAAAGAACACTTCTGAAATATCTTTTCTACCAATTAGAAGTTTCCTAAGTGTATAGTTGAGTCAAAATAAGTTTATTCTCAGTTGGAATCTAAATATCATTCTAATAAAAATTAATTCTTGGGCTCCCCTGGTGGTGCAGTGGTTTAGAGTCTGCCTTCCGATGCAGGGGACACAGGTTTGTGCCCTGGTGTGGGGAAGATCCAGCATGCCGCGGAGCAGCTGGGCCCGTGAGCCATGGCCGCTGAGCCTGCGTGTCCAGAGCCTGTCCAGAGCCTGTGGTTTATGGAAGGAAGACCACAGAGATAAAGTACAGTTTTTATCAGATCACTTCAAGGGTACATGCTATCATTATAACTTAACACTGTTGATGTTGGTTTTGGTCACCTGTCTGAAGTAGTATTTTTAAATTTTTACCATTGCAAAGTTACTCTTTTTTCCACTTTCCATATTGTACCCTTTGGAAAGAAGCCACAATATGCAGTCCATATTTACAGAGTTGAAAGAAGAGTACCTACGTAAGTTATTTGGAATTCTTCTGCACAAGAGAAATGTTCTTTCTCCCTCATTTATTTATTCCATCATTTTTATATATTGGTAATAGCTTGTGGATATTTATTTTACATTTTGTTTATAATATAATATTATGTTTTTCTCCTTCTTTGTTTGTTTGATTGTTTTTTCTAATTTTCAGCTTTGATCATTGGACACTTTTTCTATTTTCTCCTGTATCCTTTCCTTGGGCATGCTTTCTTCTTCTTCTTCTTATTATTATTTTTTGAATATTTCCTTTCTTTTCAGCACTATAAGAAACTTTAGTTTCATCATCTATACTTTCTCCTGCAGCTCTAGAATTAGACATTTCTCTAAGGAGTAGGGTCCAATTTAAAACTCTTCAAAGTTTTACAATGATTTAATGGATATACAAATTTATACCACTCTGATAAAACTAATTATATTTTCAAAAGTCTAGAAACTCTAAATTACCTAACCCTCCTTCACTTTATACTCTTGTTGCAATTTAGGAAAAGAAGCCTGTGGATTTACATACATTTACTTTATTCCCTGCCTTTCATTCTTAACAATGTTATTTCCTCATCTTCAATTATTTTTTTCTTTGACTCAAGGTGCCTCCTTTTCCCTATGAAACAAAAATGTACAGAAATTGTTTTATAGTCTTTGTATAAATGACATTACTAACTCTACTTTGCTCAAGTGTTCTGCCACAGATATTGGCACAGTTCAGTAATTTTTATACCCTGGAAATGCAAATAGTTTGGTTTCAGGCATATTACATTTGCTTTTCAAATAGGTGTCCTCTACTGAAGCACAATTGTGCTAGAGTGTATTAGAAATCTAAGAACTACAAACCACACTCTTTCTACTGTTTTAATATTAAACATGATTATGGCAAGCAGTGTATCCAGAATGTCATCTAAATTTTCCTCCCAACAATGAAAAATTATTTTTAAAAGTACATCATGACTTCCTACAATGTTCTATGTCAAAAACAACCTCATTTTATCTCAATTCTTACCAGGTGCTATTCAAATGGATCATCCTCATTTTACCTTATCATAGGGGACAAGGAGAACTTTAAATATAGTTGTTTAAAATTCAAAGATAAATTTAAAGTCAAAACTTATGTAACTTCACAAATCTCCCTCATACCAACTGTTTGATTTTTATCAAAATATTTATCAGAATGGTCATCTACTAGGAGAAATGTGTTAGTAAATGGCTTCTTCTTTCCAATTATTAAAAAGTGAAAACAAGGGCCCAGGAAGTCTAGTATTGAACAAGCATCGCTGAAGGCTTGGCTGTCTTCTCCTCTGGAAGGAGCCATTACAAGAAAGAAGTAGTCATTGTAACCCTACTATACCTTTCAGAAATTGAAGCTTAGTTCTCAAAGTAACTTAATTGAATGGTGAGGTGGTAATGCCTTCTATTCTTACCATAGTGATTGATGGAGTGTTTTCACCATCATTTCTCTGACGCTTGGCGAAACATGAGATTAAAGGAAAGAAAACTACATTCCTGAATAAAAATAAATGATAGGCAGGGCCACAAAGACTACAGGACTAAAACACATAATGTGTCAACTCACATGAGACTGAATACTAGGTCTATATCCTCACTGCTCTGTATTGATAACAAGCTACAAGTTTTTAAAAATCCTGTCTCCTTAAGTAGACTATAAATTTCTCAGTTAGATTTAAGAACTTACGTAAAGATAGGGAAATTAATATATTGAGTGCTTGATATAACTTTTATGAATAGGTATATTATTTTGAGACTTTTCACATTTATAATCCATTTAAATTGCATATTGCCCTACAAAAATGTCCTGTAGAGATTGCCTACATCAGAGACATATTCTTTCAAGGTCTTTTATGATAGCCATTTACTATGGAAATAATACAAGGAAAATACCCTGTTCCTTTTTGTCTCTCTTTATAACATAAATTTTGAACTTAACACATGAATTTTCCTTTTAAGGTACCCATTCCTCAAACATCCCATCACTCTACTTATTTCCTTCATAGAGCTCATTATTCCCTGAAATCATCTTATTTGTTTATTTACTTACATTTTTATCTGCCACACTTTATTAGATCTTTAACTACAAATAAGAATGTAATTGGTCCATTGGTCATAAATATTGTCCCAATATCAAGAACAATGCATTACATAGTAGGTATCCAATAAATAATTTTGAATGAATGTGTGCATAAAGAAAAAAACCCTAGAGAGAATGAAAACACTACCACAGATTGTGCCTTCAATACATTTGCTCAGAAAAGTTAATATAATCATTGAATTGGATGCAATTTCACTGTACTATAAAAGAGCTATAGGTCCCAAGAAGAAGTCAATTAATTCAAAAAACAAATAATAACTAAATATTTTTGGTGACCTAAATTTAGCCAGGCATTTAAAATTAAGAAATAGAAACAAATGAATTGCCTTCACTCAGTTAAAAATCTAACTAGAAGAAATAAAAGTCAATAGGTTATTATAAAAAAATGTAATAAGTATGGTGTTAACAATAAGCATAGGATATTGTAGGAGCACACATTTCTGAAAATGGGATGAAGGTTGGATTAAATAGCATTCTCAGAAGGAATCTTTTATGTATGAATTCCAGATTGACATTGTTTCTTAATACTCACATGTCCTGTTTTTATCTCCTCAAAATTTGTCTTAGCACTATACTCTTTCTATATTTTTACTTAGAGAACTTATTTCAAGAATATTCTGGATCCTCCTTCTGTAATCCTCATGGCTTTTATTTTCTTTTCTGTATTGTCAACCTTTAATTTTTTCTTTCTTTGCTGCATTCTGAGTAGTTTAATATAATCTTCTAGTTCACTGGTTCTTTCTACTCTGTGTCCAATCTGCTATATCATTTCACTTCTAAATATAACCTGTAGGGTTTTTAATTTTGTTATTAAATGTTTAAATTCTAGAATACCTGTTTTGTTCTCTTTTACATCAGTCTGGCCACTTTTTATAGCTTTCTATTTCCTATAATAAATTCTAGCTTGTTATTTGGTGCTTTCAATATGGTAAGCACATTTGCTTTAAAATCATTGTTAATTCTAACATGTGAAATCTATATCAGCCTGTTCATACAGCTTCTCATTGATAAGGTTTTATGCCACTTACCATAATCCTGGTAAACATTGATACTTGGCAGTTACTGACTTAGTTATAAAATTCCAGAAGAAGTCATTTGAGCCCATCTCAAAACACATTTCAAAGGTTGTACATCCTCTGCTAACACAGGCTATGTGTACACTGGGTCACATTTGTGGGAGGGCATCAATTGAGACCACAATTTCTCAGGTACAGCTTCCTTCCCCCCTTTTGTTTCCTCTTTCCTTTTTCTCCTTTGCCTTGGCTTAATATCTACTCCGAAGCACTTTTGAGTTAAAGTTAAAGGTTGTATTATTGTTGGTTTGCTCTTTTCATGAGGATTTGGTTTCTTTTTCTGAGAAGAGAAGATAAGAGAAGAGAAGAGAAGAGAGACCCTCAGTTATGAATGTAAGATCTCATAGGGAAGTGGCGAAAAATGTGGTTTACTCTAGTTTGGGTAAACTATTTGAGAAATCAATTGAGAAAAAATAACAAATATAAAAATATTTTAATTAGAACCTCACATTTAATATATCATTATCTATTATCAACTTATAAATATTATATTTATTTCAAATAGATTGTATCTTCCCTCTACAAAAAAGGCAATCATCAGTACAGGCTCAGGTTTATTCTCTAAATAAATAAGTAATTACATATGAAAATAAATGCATCCCTTTTGTTTTGTTTCAGTTAATTGCCAGACTTTCTTTTGCTTTTCTGGGATGTTTTCCAATATAAAACCAATAATGAATGTAAATCATATGAGGATAATTTTTTTATGTCATCTATGTTGAAGAGAGATGAAAATAGATATTGTCAAAATAGAAAACTCTTTAGAGAAAAATTAATCCCATCCCTTATTTTTTTCCATTTATTTCTAAGAAATAAAATCTACTCTTGCACAAAGAACACTGTGCTATGTTCCAACACTGAATTTGCTTTACTTTGTGAACAAATTTTAAAAGGCCTTATATAGATGTTTCTGATTCTGTTGATTTGAAAACAGAGAAGGAAGGTCAGAGTAAAAGAGGTGCCCTAATTTGAAACCAAAGTGGAATTGCAAATAGATGTATTCTTTCTTTAAATATTGTTTAGCTCTGACTATCTGAAAGATGTGTAGATAATTGTGAATCCGTGTCAGGGGTTACAACAGAGAGAATGAAAGAGTCACTTTGCAAGTCAGACCATGAGAATGCACTGGGAGTGGCAGTATGAGTGAAAACTTTGTGAACTCTGAGCTACTTAAAGCTAGACTCATGCCTTATTAATCTGTTACCCTTCATCTCTAGCAGAGTGCCAGACACATGGTAAAAACCTCAATGGATGTTTGCAGATACTCTGGATGATTGAAGGGAGGAATTAATGCATTTAATGAGCATATTGTAGGCTGTAATAGTCAATCAACATACCTCTGCTCTTCTGTACATTACCGCAATACTAATGTACATATATTTTATCTCTTTTGTTGTTGCTGTTTAAACAGATACAGGAAGGAACCGTTTAGGATGTGCACATAATGTGTTCCAAAATGTTCTTTAGTTTATTGGAAAAAAGCTGTAGATTTTCATTTGAGATTTCATGTCCTCCTTCAAAAGAGGGTTGAAATGCCATGACACACCCTTTCGAGGGTGTGATACTTGGGAAAGTGGAGAATCTAGTTCAGCAGTAAGAGGAAATGTCCCACCTTTTCCAAGACTGGTGCTCTTAAATAAAGAAGATAGATATGAGGGGAATATTTGAGCCAACTTGTTTCTTTGGGGGTAGTGGGAAAAGAAATTTAGTGTTGGGTAGAATGCCGATGACTATGCTAGCAGCTGATGAAATCAAGTTGAGTCAATTTTTTTTTTTTTTTTTTTTTGTGGTACATGGGCCTCTGGCTGTTGTGACCTCTCCCGTTGCAGAGCACAGGCTCCGGATGCGCAGGCTCAGCGGCCATGGCTCACGGGCCCAGCCGCTCCGTGGCATGTGGGATCTTCCTGGAACCCGTGTCCCCTGCATCAGCAGGCGGACTCTCAACCACTGCACCACCAGGGAAGCCCCTCAACTTTTAATTTTAAGACTATTGAGGAAGAATGATGGAGCAGTGTTTTAAAATAAAACTATAAGTAATTACAGGAGGCAGCTTCAATGACTAATAATCACAAAGTTAAGTCTCAGATGCATTTTTCTCTTTTCCACATCAATTTCATAACTGCTTCAGATAAATCATAGTTTATTGTAAAGTTGGCAAATAGCAGTGCACCATGGGAGATAAAGAGGAGATTATCTTTGCCTTTTTATTAAGTAGTTAGAGGCAAATAAAAGTCATAAAGGTGTTTCAGTAAGTGACCATCTCAACAGATCTTATTGGAGCAGCATCAAATATGTCCTCCCCCTACCCCGACACACACATACACTAACAGAGGACAATGGAATCTCATTAGTGTTCACTTTTTAATACAAAGCCAAGATTTGAGGTCCTTGTCCCTGAGAAGCCTCTCCTGAAGGTTCTATTTGTAAGTACTGAGGACAGTTTTCTATAGAATGGATATGAAAGTAGGTACTTGTGTATTTTTAGAGGTCATGCTTTAGCTATCATATCTAAGAAGTCTTGCTTAACCTAATGTGGTGAAGTCTTTCTCTTGTGATTTCTTCAATAATTTTTATAGTGTTAAGTTTGGCATTTACATCTGTGATCTATTTTGAGTGAACTTTTGTATATGGTACAAGGTATGGATTGAGGTTCATTTTATTATAGGTGAATATTCACTTTATTAAAAAAGACTATCCTTTCTCTACTGAATTATTTTCACATTCATGTTAAAATCAGAGTGGGCCTTTTTTTCTGGACTCTATTCTGAACACTGATTTGTCTATCTTAACAGTACCATACTATCTTGATTACTGTAACTTTACCATGATTCCTGAAATCAGGTAGTGTTAATCATCCAACTTAATTTTCTTTTTCAGACTTGTTTTGGTAATTGTAGGTCCTTTGCAATGACCTATGAATTTTAGTATCATTTTTTTTTTTGATTTCTACAAAAAAAGTACATATGTACTTGCTAGAATAAAATAGATTTCAAAAATGTGGTTGTAGTGAAGGATAAACACCTATAGAATTTTCTTCCATATTATTCAAATTTCTCTTTTATAGGGGTTTATATTTTCACTAGCATAGGGTGCAAAGGTCATATATACTCCATTCATACCCTCCACCATATGGAAGGCATATTTTAATATCTAATTCTGCTGCTTGTTAACAAAATCTGGCATTTCAAAAACATTTCTGATATATATGTGTGTATGTGTGTATGTATGTATGCTGTTTTAATAAGAAATAGAATATTTTCTGCAATCATATTTGAGAGGATTTGACTAACATTTTCCACCTTTTTGTTCTCTCTACTTTGGTAATGTGATATGGATATTTAAATACAAATAATATTATTATTTATCATGGCATAACTTTTCTTTATAGAATAACATTTGACATTTCCATTTAGTTTTTAACCAGCTTCATAACACTTATTCAGACATCTGTATTAGTTGATCTTGATTATCGTCATAATATTTGCATTCTAAATTTTATTTCCTGGGCTCATAAAATTATACTTAAAACCATATTTCCAAGTATACCTGCTAACAAAAATTGTTGATTTGCAGTAATACATTGTAATTTTAGTGTTCTTTGGTTTTGAGATCTACATATGCTTCTAACATTTTTCCCCATTTACCTTAATTTGTTCTGCTCTAGGTTCTTGTACATGTTTTAATGCTAAAATACACATTTTAAAGAAAATTTTGTGTCTGTGTGTGTGTATCCTTAGAGTCACTCTATTATTTTTGTCTCAAATGCAGATTAGGGTACAGACTCTCTGACTTACAGTTGTTCGAATAATGACTAATGATTTTTCAACTTTACGATGGTGTGCAAGGGATGCAACATTCAGTAAAAATTGCACTTCAAAATTTGAATTTTGATCTTTTCCCAGGCTAGCGATGTGCAGTGCCATTCTCTCTCTGGATGCTGAACAGGGGCAGTGATCACAGCTCGCAGTCATCCACAAGATCACCAGAGTAAACAACCGATACTCTTACAACCATTCTGCTTTTCACTTTCAATACAGTATTCAATTAATTACATGAGACTTTCAGAATTTTATTATAAAATAGGCTTTGTGTTAGATGATTTTGCCTAACTCTAGGTTAATGTAAAGGGTTCTGAGCACATTTAAATGTCTCGACTAAGCTATGATGTTTGGTAGTAAATGTGTGTTAAACGCATTTTCAACTTACAATATTTTCAATGTATGATGTGTTATCAGGATGTAATCTTGTTGTAAGTTGAGGAAGGTCAGTATATAGGCAAAGGCTGCAGAACGTGGAACATACTTTTCTGTAACTTCCAGGATCTACTTAAATTCTATCTGATTTTTGTATTAACTGAATCATTTCAGTAAGATTTGGTTATTGATTAAGTTCATTTGAACCAATCTTTTGCAGAAGTCTTCTATACTAAGCACTAATAAATATTTTTTTAGGAACATCTACTTGGCTTTAGGACCCCAGAACCTGTATAAAATCACATTTAATATATCATTTCATAGATTTCCCAACTGAACCTACTTGCCCTTCTTGGAGTTCCAGAAATTTGCTGCAGGTATTAACTTTATATGTCCAGAATAAATCTTAGAAATCAGATATATGACATTGGACAACTCACTTAAGAAATACTTTCTTCCTTTGTAAAATTGGGGCATTATTCATCAAATAGTATGTATGTGTATGTGTGTGTATGTGTGTGCATTTGAATGCCTGTTATATGATTAATATACATAATGTTTTTAATGTATTTCTTAAAAGATTTAAAATCTGTTATTATTTGTATAATGGAACTTTCTGTTTTCCTTTTTAGTTACTCTAAAATTTGCCTTTAGTATAACAATCTAGCAATCACATTTTCCCAGTTACTGTAATTTTATCTCCAGTTGCCTGCCTCTATCATGCCAACATCTACAAGAGACCTATATGGCTCAGGAAGAACCTATCCTCTGGCATGTTAAGGTAAGATATATGGAGTAGGATGACCACTGTTGGACTTTGAGAAATGACATTCAATTGAGAAATGCAAATCTGTGTAGGCTTGGGCTGACATACATTCTCGTCTGTATCAGAAACTGTAGACTTTCTCTCTGTGACATAATGGAGATCATCAACCCAATGGTTTTTGAGCCCAGACCTCTCCTTCATTCCCTCCTCTGTGAACTGAAGACTTCCCATCAGTGATGTGGATTCTTAATAACACAAAGTAGGATTTGTTACACGTGAGCAGCGTTATGTGTAACACCGGTATTTCATTCACTAAGGAATATATAAACCAGAGAATTGATTAATCTTTTGCCTCAAAAGTATGCTGGACGTTAAGAACTGATTACTCTAAAAGAGAGAAATGATATGATTCTTAATCATTAAGCCTGGTAAGTTTGTCTGCCAAAGCTTTGAAAGTTGCTTGCCCCAATATGTATTTTTTTGTTGTTGTTCCCTTTGTGTGTGTGCCCATGTGTGTTTGTGTGTGTATAAGTGTTTTAATGTCAACTCCTTTTGTTGAACATATTATTGCTATTCAATAGGGATAGGATAGATCAGCTCTCCTTAACCCCTCACACCATGACTTACTGTTGTTATCACCCTACAATGTTGTTGGCCTCAAGGTATGTAAGGGCAACATGATCTCATACTTGAAGGAAGCATTTACTTATTGTGTCTGGGAATAGGCATATCCAGAGACATATGTCTATATTTAATAACTTAAAGTGCAGAAATAGGAAATTAGGTTATATTTAAGGTTCAAATTAATTTCCCTTTTATCTCCTCTTAGAAATCTATGTTTCATTCTTACTTTATGCTGATTCTTTCCTATCAGTGATGTTGCCTGTATTTACTTCGCTTAGTTCTCTATAGTCAGCTTCTCTGTATATTTTACAATTTGTCTATCTTTTCCCTTTTCAGTAGAGATGGTTCTATAAAGCATTGGATGTAGCACAAATCCAACTAAAACCAGTGTAATTAGCTATGATTCTTTATGTTCCGTACAAACTGCACTTGTCTTTGTGTGAAAAAATGCACTGCATACATTTTTTCAAGCCTTCATCCTTTTGGGTCATGCACTTTCTGTGTCTGCTGGAACTTTGGGATTAATATTTTCAGTCTTTCTCAGATTTCCTTTGTTTGCATAAAATCCATGACTCACCACCATGATTTTTGGCCACAGAAAGAAAAGAAGCTGCTCTCTAATGAAAACACAGCCCTTTCAAAAAGGTTCAAGAAAATGCTTTTTATGACAAATGAATAAATAACCTGTAAAAGTCTTCACAATTGAGCATTATTAAGTTAAGCAGGCTTATCAAGATTCATAAAGCAATTAGAAGCATTAGGCTGAATTCTCTTGTCATTTTCTTGTGCTTGTCCAAATATTAAAGTCAATGGGAATTGTATGCTTTTGTCCATGGGCAAAATGTGGCCCATTTGAATAAGAATAGCATCTGCAATTATACTACTGAGATAGAAATTAAAAGGTCCATCAATTCTCATGCTTCAGAGAATAAAATTACAACCAGATGGTGCCAGAAAGTTTCTTCTGGGCATGAGGACTCACTAATGGACAGGTGCATTTTGACAATTTTCTTTTGGCTCCCTCCTCATAATGACTCACATACACACACAGATGTGCCAAAGATAGGACACCAAAACAAACGGGACATTTGCATTTTACCAGGATGAAATTCTCCCATGGCCTAACATATTGAGACTTAGAGCTCTTAAGATGTGTGGAGAATTTCAGTAAAATAATTTTAAAATTTCATCCAACTCAGTGGCAATAAAACTTATCTTCTGCTTCTAAACTGACTGTTTTTGGCTTTACATGTACCCTGATAATTTACCTTAAACTATATTCACCTCTGTGCATAACAATATAAGAAAACATTTTCTATGGGAAAAGAAAAACTCATTGGCGTTTAGAAAACTCTACCTCTAGATCTAAATAATCTATTAATTGCTACATATTCACTAAACATCTACTATTTTCTACATACACACTCTTTGGGTTTGTGAAAACTATAGAAGAAAAATAAGATACCATACATTCCTTCAGGGAGTTGAAAATTATCCTTTTGAGTTATGTAAGATTGGATGGTGTATAAATTTAATAGGAATCCAGAAAACAAATGTAGACTTAAGCAGTTGGGGAACTTGATGATTTTGTATCTGCAATTGTTAAGAACTATTAAAATACCAAGAAATGGTTATTTCCTTTTCTAATTTATTGTGAACCTAAAACTAAAGTTATTTATTTTTCTTTTTAAAATTTCTGTAAACATTCCCAGTGTAATGTTTTGTTAATTTAAGTGTTATTATTATATATTTGCATACTTTTATACTATAAAATTAATTTGAAATGTTGTTCATATTAATTTGTTTTATATCCCAAATACCCTGAGGAGTAGTATATTGCATTTATATTTTGAGAGTTTAATTGGACCCCTTCATATTGAAGAGATTAGGATAGTGTTAATCTTGTTTTAATAAACAAATTGTTTTCTAGGGAAAGCTGATCACATAGTCTTTTCTTTTACCCTCACAAAACCTTGCTTTAGAGCACATATTTCTAATACTCAGTGCAAAGTTTAGAGTTTATTTCTTAAGGTTATGACCAATTTTGCCATACAGTAATAAGTGAATCTGTTCTAAAATGTTGGTTTGTTTGGAAATGTCATAAAAATTTAGTGCACATTGATTGTGCAATAATTTAAGAAAAGGGAAAATAGACCTCACACTGAAGGACACTAATGGGCCCTGCCTTCCCTGGAATATATGATCAAAAGGTCATGAATATTTGGCCTTGGCTACAAGTGTTATATACACTCATCACTCATATAAGGGATGCTCTTGGATATATGACTTGATAATCCAAAAGTAAAATCAACAACAACCATAAAAGATATTTATATTTTGATTCACCTGTTTTGAAATAACTGAAAAACATCAATTATGTAAACATATACTTCTTGAAGTAACTCATTTCTATCTAGGATACTTGTAATTACTTGAAAATTTTCCCTTGAAAATGAATCTGATTACCAGTGAATTTCAGCTTCTGGTCCTACCGTACATCTTGTAGAAATACTAGAAGGAATAGTCTTCTTGGCTACGGTAGCAGTTCCTTAACTATGAAGAAACCCATTTGAATATCTCAGATTCCTTTTTTTTTTTTTAAAGTGAAAGCTTTGCTTATCTGCTGGTGCCTGACTTACGTCCTCTACTATGTGACAGAGGATGTCACAAGCCTGCATCTGACATTAATTTATATATTTATTTTTGCCGTGTTGGGTCTTCGTTTCTGTGCGAGGGCTTTCTCTAGTTGTGTCAAGCGGGGACCACTATTCATCGTGATGCACGGGCCTCTCACTATCGCGGCCTCTCTTGTTGCGGAGCACAGGCTCCAGACACACAGGCTCAGTAGTTGTGGCTCACGGACCTAGTTGCTCCGCGGCATGTGGGATCCTCCCAGACCAGGGTTAGAACCCGTGTCTCCTGCATTAGCAGGCAGATTCTCAACCACTGCACCACCAGGGAAGCCCTTCAGATTCCTTTAAACATTTCTACACCGTTTTATCATCATGGTCAACCTTTCTGGGCAAACATCCCTTTGTCCTTCATAAGTAGGGATCAATTAATTAAAAAAAAAGCATTTCAGTTATTCTAAACAATGATTAAAAAATAATTAGAACAAAAATAATTAGAAAATTATTTTCTACCATAAAAGCAATGCCATTTTTATTAATGCAGCTTCTGTCTGGGTTTGCATAATAAGAAGTCATTTCATGCCGGTCACATTTCAATATCACAACACCCACAGATGTTTTTCACCTGAGCCATCCTAGGCTCTTTCACCCCATGATACCATAATCAAAGTTGATGTTTAATTCAAATATTTACATATATTTTTATAAAATGTATCTTGTTGATTTCATTTTGGTATTAGAGATTGGCAGGTTCATTTTAAATCCTGACTTAGCCATCTGTCATGTAAGCTGTCCCTCTCAGCTTCATTTAACTTCAGGCCTTAAGGCTCAATTCAGTTTATTCTTTTGCGATATATGTTTTAAAAAATACACTGAAGTAGCTCTCTACTGCATACCTCTCATCTAGATTTTCATAGTTGCTCAACACACTTTAAGAATGATTTTCAATTGAAGATTCAATTACATTTTCTTCAGCTCACATTGTTCCATCAGTTAAAAGACATCCTGAGGGCTCACTTTTAACCTCCACACATATTTCATGAAAACCAAGTTTTCATGTAATACCCAGATAAGAGAGATCAAATAAAGTCATAGACAGATTAAAAAAACAAAATTTAAGTAATAGGATTCCATCATAGGTCTAAAAATAAATAGAAGGAAGGTTAGAATAAACCAGGTTGTTGACTTTTTTTTGGCTGTGTTGGGTTTTCGCTGCTGTGCGCAGGCTTTCTCCAGTTGCGGCGAGCAGGGGCTACTCTTCTTTGCGGTGCCTGGGCTTCTCATTTCGGCGGCTTCTCTTGTTGCGGAGCACAGGTTCTACGTATGCGGGCTTCAGTAGTTGTGGAATGAGGGCTCAGTAGCTGTGGCTTGTAGGCTCTAGAGCACAAGTTCACCAGTTATGGTGCAGGGACTTAGCTGTCCCACAGCATATGGGATCCTCCTGGACCGGGGCTCGAACCCGTATCCTCTGCATTGGCAGGCGGACTCTTAACCACTGCGCCACCAAGGAAGTCCAAGACATTTATTGACTATTTCCTTTCCTTCTCACTTTTGCCAATTCACTGAACTAAAATATGATGTTTAGTACTAGTATCTTACTAAACCAGTGTGGAGGTATTATCTTATAACTGGACCTAGGATATATTTTGTGTGTAATAACAATAAGGTGACTGAAATAAGAATAAGGACTGGGGAATAACTAAGTTAGTATCTAAAGCTATCTATCTATTTATCTATCTATCTATCATCTATCTATGCATCTACCTATCTGCCATTCTGTCTATCCGTTAATCTATTCATCAATAAGAAATCTTAACCTATTGATTTGTCTGTCTTGATTTGCAGTAATATGTCCAATTAATTCTAATTCAATTTAAAAATCCCAGTTTAGATTTTAAAATTCTTTCCTTCTTGTTTAAGAATTTCATGCAATTTAGTGTTGAGATACTCTTTAATATTCTCTATATTATAAGTTGAAAAGTGGTCGGTCACCCATAGGCTTCCTCTGTCTAGAAGGCATACTTTTATGGCCTGATAAATGTTTTGAATATTGAGATTGTTCACATTCTAAAATAGAATTTTTGACATTTTTGGAAAAGAAACTGAATCATATGAAAGTAGTATGCACAGTATTCCTCATGAAATTAATTTTTTGGCACTTAATAGATATACCTTTAAATTGGGTGTGAGTCCTCCAGTTTAATTCAGTTGCAAGAATTTCTTATTGCTATACAGTTGGTCTATTTTTCTCATTCAATACATTTGTCTAATTTGTGTCCGAATTTGAACTCTGGTTTAATGCCAATTCCCACTTATTAAAGACAACATCTTCCTTAAAACTGACTAATTGATTGATTCATGTATACATTCAGTGAAAAAATATTTATCAGATAATTTCTTGCCAGGCACTCTTTAGAGATACTGAAAGAGATGATTTCATCCTGGTATTTGACAAAGGTGAGAGAGAATGTGGCAAAGGTGTAAGACTTGAGAAAAAGGTATAAGTCTGAGTTTAGTAAACATCATCTTTACCACACAAGCAGAGGAAGGGATAGTTCTCAAGAGGGAAAGCAATGTAGAGGTTGGTTAAGTGTTAGAAAACAAAAAGTTCTCTCTGAAACTAGGACAAAGTTTCAAGAATAAAGTCAATAGACTAGAACTGGGTTTTCCTGGTGGTGCAGTGGTTAAGAATTCCCCTGTCAATGCAGGGGACATGGGTTTGAGCCCTGGCCTGGAAAGATCACACATGCCACAGAGCAACGAAGCCCATGAGCCACAACTACTGAGCCTGTACTCTAGAGCCTGAGAGCCACAACTACTGAAGCCTGCATGCCTAGAGCCCCTGCTTTGCAACAAAAGAAGCCACCGCAAGGAGAAGCCCGTGCACCACAATGAAGAGTAGCCTCTGCTCACTGCAACTAGAAAAAGCCCATGCACAACGAAGACCCAACACAGCCAAAAATAAAAACAAACAAATAAATTAATTAAAAAAATAGACTAGAACTGCAAAACAATAAAAAACAATAAGAGGGGCTTCCGTGGTGGCGCAGTGGTTGAGTCCACCTGCCGATGCAGGTGACACCGGTTCGTGCCCCAGTCCGGGAAGATCCCACATGCCACGGAGCGACTGGGCCCGTGAGCTATGGCCGCTGAGCCTGCGTGTCCGGAGCCTGTGCTTTGCAACGGGAGAGGCCACAATAGTGAGAGGTCCACATACCGCAAAAAAAAAAAAAAAAAGACAATAAGAAATTAAAATATGATTGATTTTTGCATTTTTAGAGTCTTTGATGATTTCCTTGAGAAGAAAGTTTTCAGTGTGTGATGGAGGCAGAGGACAGATTGAGTGAGTCATTAAGAAATGTGAGGTTAGAAGATACAGATGAAGAATATATTCTCCTAGTTCAAGAAGAGTACTAAGGAGGCATGAGATGTTGAAGCTAGATGTGGCTAGAAACAAAGGGGAGAAATAGACACTCCTTCATTTGCTAATGAGGAAGAAACAAGAAATTTATCTTTTGGAGGTACAAGAACAGAATATAATTGATGCAGCAAGGTCAAAGAAGGGAACATAAGGATATTTACAGTACAAGCAGAGAAATGATATTTTTTCTCCTGAGAATCCTCTTCACCCCTGAAACTGGATAGAATGTGGTAGGGCTAGAAATAGATACATATAGGATTATTAGCATGAGCAGAGTGCAAGGAGTTGGAGGATTATTTTCAAGGAGATTGTATTATTATTTTATATTTAGAAAGAGCAATTCACTGAAAATGAACAAGATGACAGAAACTGAACCAGATCTTTTAGAATATGAGATGGAAGTCTCAAAATTTTAAGTTAGAGTTCAAGACAGTAACACAATGGATATGTCATATCAATCCTGATATATCTTGAACAGTTATGGAACTGAAATATAGTAGTTTTTGTTTAAGCCACTGTTGTTTGAACTTTTGTTTTAGAAGTTGAAACTATATTAGTCACTAAAATATTCCATGGAATTACAGCTGCATACTCAATGGACTAGAGAAGCAGCTAGAGTGCTTTTCTAGATTCACTATCAACCACTAGAAAAATGGTTTATATTGCCTTATATCATTGCAAGAAAGGGAGTACTATTAGCAAAGGGATGTAGGAGTACTAGATACAGCAACAACAAAATAGATTTTCAACTTACAGTGCCCTTACTATGTGCCAGACTTTTTCTAAACATTTTATATTAGTTACTTTAATTTCCATGAAGTAGATATTAATTCCTCATTTTATAGGTGAGAAAATCAAGGCATACAGAGGTAAATAATTTGCTTAAAATAGATTTATAATCAGGAAGTCTGGCTCTAAATTCAATTATTTTAACCACTACCATATTCTCTCTCTCTCTCTCTCTCTCTAGCTGTTTTAGGGAGTAAAACAACTAGTTCAAATGTAAAATAATTCTGTACTTTTTTAATAATTGAAAATGCATACATACATACGTAGTAGAGTGCTTTTTTCCAGAAGTGTTCAGGAGCTGATTCCTGAATTATGCAGGGTGAATGGCTTCATTATACAGGAATTGGTGTTCTGTTGGGTGTATATAGCAGAAAAACAGGGAAAAAATGAATTGGGGAGGGTGAAAAACATAATTTTTTGGTTGTTGGTGAATATTATACAGATTGCATAGGAAAGAAAATGCATGCAAGGAAACAGTGATAGTTTTGAAGAAAACTGTGCCTCAATGTACTAGAAGACTAAAAGGAGTAGAAACTGAATGAACTATAAAAGTAAGAGGAAAGGATATCAGACCTTATGGTTTTAAGCATGGAAAATCATGCTAAAATTCATACTGTGGTCATGGATATGGAAGCTGTGGTCATTGAAACAGAAGAGGTAAAGGCACTATAAGGCACTATTGCTGAATTAGTCAGCATAGTTTTTTTTTTTTAACATATTTATTGGAGTATAATTGCTTTACAATGTTGTGTTAGTTTCTGCTGTATAACAAAGTAAATCAGCTATATGTATACATATATGTCCATATTCTCTCCCTCTTGAATCTCCTTCCCACCCTCCCTACACCACACCTCTAGGTGGACACAAAGCACAGAGCTGATCTCTCCATGGGTTGCCGCTGCTTCCCACTAGCTATCTGTTTTACATTTGATAGTGTATATATGTCAATGCTACTCTCTCACTTTGTCCCAGCTCACCCTTCCCCCTCCCTGTGTCTTCAAATCCATTCTCTACATCTGTGTCTTTATTCCTGTCCAGCCCCTAGGTTCGTCAGAACCATTTTTTTTTTTTTTAGATGCCATGTATATGTGGTAGCATACGGTATTTGTTTTTCTCTTTCTGACTTACTTCACTCTGTATGACAGACTCTAAGTCCATTCACCACACTACAAATAACACTTTCGTTACTTTTTATGGCTGAGTAATATTCCATTGTATACATGTGCCATTTATTTTGAGTTGTTTGAAAAATACAGTTACGTTGAATTTGGTGGCAGTTTGTTTCACTGATAGAGAATTTTATGTATTCATAGGGTAACTTAAAATCTGATTTTGTAAATCTAACTTTTGTCAATTGGTACACCTTCTAAAGATTACAATAACAAAGAAAAGTCTGAATTTTCCCCTTTTGTATAAAAATTTTGAAACTATATGGAAGATATTTCTTTAATTTTTCTTTGCACAAGCTAAATACATACATTTGTCCCTGCCCAGGTTTGATGTTATGATTAACATAATGGAGGGTAACATTGTGATATGGGAAGAGCATAGACTTTGAATCAGGACAAATCTGATATTTTAAAAAATATATTATATGATTGATCTTAATCTCCCTCAGCCTCAGTTTCCTCATTGTTATATGAAGGTTGTTATTGTGGCAGACACTATTGATTGTCTATCCAATAGCAAAACTTGACTCCCTTATTCCTAGCTAACAGAATCAGTTCCTCAAAGTAGAGGTCAAATGTACTAAAAACTCACTTTTTAGCTTCCCTGTACCTACAGTTTGCCTATGTGACCCAATCATGACCAATTATTTTGAGAGATCTGTGTGGTAAAATGCTTCTGGAAAAGATGCTCCTCATGGAAACACAGAGAAAAAGAAAGGTTTTTTGCCTTTGACACTGCCTAGAGTGGCTTTGATGTTGAGTATTTCTGCCATCATTATATAAACAAAAGGAGCTATTGTTGATATGTTGAGGATGGAAATTGAAATTAATCTGGAAATACCTACCTCTAGTTATAGTGTTAGTGAAATGATTATGTCTTACTGTAATCCACTTTTAATAAGATGTTTTATTACTTGCAGCTAAGTATTCAAACTGGTGAAATGACTTACATGAAAAAGAAAATGTAAAATACATTGGCAGCACAGCTGATATTGAAAATTTTAAAATAGTTTTATCAATTTTATGTAATGCAGATTTAAATGAAAACTACAAATGTTGCCTATGTGCAATGCAATATAATTCATCATTTCATCATGATCTACACTTGTATTAATGACACCTATAATTCAATAATCAATAAATTGGCTTTTAAAGCAATCATAATGTAATGTTGGTCTGACAGTAAGCTTGTTCAATAGGATAAAAAATTCAAAAAAATCTGCATTAAGGTTAAAAGAGAAGGTGAAGTAGAAAAGTGGTTATATTTACATAAATTTAGAAGGACACATTTCAATCAAATAGTAAGAATTTTGGTCAAAAAATAAGATACATATGTAGATAGATAAATATTAAGTGTTTTTGTCACCAAAAAAGAGGACAGGAGGAAATTTTTGTGACAAAAAAAGGTAAAAATAAATCTACCTTTAAAAATTACTGCAAAATGCTTTCTCTCTTCATTAAAAAAATAATATAATCTTACTCTTCTAAAATAATGGCAATATATTTTCATATACTGTTCATTTACAAATGAAGATAAGATAAATGCATTATTTATCATTATTATTTCATATATGATTGCAAAGTGCACTAGTTGCCCTGAAGAGTAAATCCTTTTCAAACATCTCACCCTACATTTTAAACAGAAACTTAAGAAGCAATTAACAGTGACAACTTTTACTCCATAGTTTTGAAGTGGAAAATGAGAATATGATTCGAGTCTCTGTGCTGCATAACAACATTTTTAATGCTCGAGTTTGAACTATAGATCCTTAAGCAAGCAGAATAAATGTGCTATTTGGGGGCCTCCAGCCCACTTCTAGGAAGAAAATGGGCTAATCATTTCCCGGAAAATGTCAGAGTGTTTTCCCAGAAGATATTGGTAACAGCGCTGCAGCTTCAATTATAAATGCTTCCATTCTTCTAGCTATGAGTTCAATCCTGAGAGTCAGTTTTACTTCCTTCCTCAAAAGCCCTTTGAAATCTGGGGTTGAGACATAGAGATTTCACCATACCTCTATTAAACTGGTAGATTATTATACAATCTAATCAATAAAAGTGAGGATACTCTCTCCCCTAAACACTAAGCTCTTGCCAGCAATGAAAAGTAGTAATTGTAAACTTGCTGATATTGGTAACTAAAATGCCACCCTCTAGGATAACTCACATTTTCCTCATATCAGTTCCTAGTAAAAGCAGAGAAAGTATGCACCCGGGGGAAATTTGGAAGACTAAGTTTCCCATATTTGTATAAATATCTCAATGGGCTTTACTTGTGAGCCCAGGAAAACCTTGGACTCAAAAATGAATTTGGTTATTTAACCTGAATGTTTGAAAGTCTTTAATATAGTTTATTTCAGAGTAAGAAATGACACATTTTTCTGTCTCCTTGTGTCATACACATATAGTAATCTCTTTCCATATATGTGAGTTTGCATTGGAGAAAAGCTGGAGGTCATTGAATTGTTTTATTTTAGAATTAAATATTCTAATGCTGAGTGTGATTGTATTTAAGAATGAATAATATAGATTTTTATTAAGGAAAATATGGTTGACTAATAATCAGTAATATTCTTTTTTTTTTTTTTTTTGTGGTACGCGAGCCTCTCACTGTTGTGGCCTCTCCTGTTGCAGAGCACAGGCTCCGGAAGCACAGGCTCAGCGGCCATGGCTCACAGACCTAACCGCTCCACGGCATGTAGGATCTTCAAGGACTGGGGCACGAACCCGTGTCCCTTGCATCGGCAGGCAGACTCTCAACCACTGCGCCACCAGGGAAGCCCCAGTAATATCTTAAAAAGAATTTTTATATACCCATCCATGTCCTACCTTTCCAGCCAGAGATGCTTCCTAGTGAAATTAGCCTTTGCTTCTTTTTTACTTTGACATATGATTTTGAAATGTACTTATTGACTGCTAGATAGAATAAATGAGTTAAGAGACATGTGAGTTACAGAGATTTTTCCTTCAAACCATCAAATGGAGATCATGTAAAATTCTCTCTGATTACCCATAAAAAAACATTGTTTATACCATGTTTTACTTAAACTATATTTTACTTACTTCTTTATCTAGTTCATTTAAATCCAATCATTTCATATCATTTCATTGTATCATTTCATACAGTAATTAATATGGTAATGAGCACATAAGAAGTGCTTAATATATTTTTGTTGAATGGAATTAAGAATCTCATAAAGTTGAACAGAGAATTGATCCAACAGTTAAAGGCCTGGCTGCTATTCCTGGCATTGTCTCTAATAGTATGTTGTTTAATTTTGTTTAATTTATTGTTATTATAACTTTTAACTGGCTTTGCCTTTTAAAAGTCCTGATGAATATAGGCTGGGTTGCTAATCTGAGGACATATGCTGGCTACTGTTTTATTAAATAATACATCAATTCTATAGTTTCTAATAAAAACTAGTGGAATTCTTAAGAAAGGAATAAAGAGATAAAGATGCTCAACATCATTAATTATTAAAGAAATGCAAATCAAAACTACAATGAGGTATCACCTCACACTGGTCAGAATGGCCATTATCAAAAAAGCTAGAAAACATAAATGCTGAAAGGGTGTGGTGAAAAGGGAACCCTCTTGTACTGTTGGTTGGAATGTAAATTGATACAACCACTATGGAAAACAGTATGGAGGTTCCTTAAAAAACTAAAAATAGAACTACCATGTCACCCAGAAATCCCACTACTGGGCATATACCCTGAGAAAACCATAATTCAAAAAGAGACATGCACCACAATATTCATTGCAGCACTATTTACAGTAGCCAGGACATAGAAGCAACCTAAGTGTCCATTGACAGATGAATGGATAAAGAAGATGTTGCACATATATACAATGAACTATTACTCAGCCATAAAAAGAAATGATACTGAGTTATTTGTAGTGAGGTGGATAGACCTAGAGTCTGTCATACAGAGTGAAGTAAGTCAGAAAGAGAAAAAACAAATACCATATGTTAACGTATATATATGGAAACTGAAAAAAAAAAAAAAGAGAGAGAGACACAGGATTAAAGAGGTAGACATACAGAATGGACTTGATCACATGGGCTGGGAGGGCAAAGTGAGAGTAGCATCAACCTATATACACTACCGTATATAAAATAGTTGGATGGTGGGAAGGAGCAGCATAGCACAGGGAGATTGACTAGGTGCTTCATGACCATTTAGAGAGGTGTGATAGGGCAGGTGGGACGGGAGGGAGGCTCAAGAGGGAGGGCATATGGGGATATATGTATAGGTATAGCTGATTCACTTTGTTATACAGCAGAAGTTAACACAACGTTATAAAGCAATTATACTCGAATAAAGATGTTAAAAAAAGTAAAATAAAATAAAATGATCTTACTCAAAAAGAATCTCTAGTAAAGACAAACACTAACATTAAAGCTACCTTTGAAAATGGAAATCCAAACTATTTAAGAAAACAAGAGTGTAAGTAAGTAGTATTTCAAACTAAAATGTTTTTTGTAATATGTTGTTTAAAATGTTTGTTAAAAAATTAGTGATTTTAACATTATAATTATGCATTACCTTTTTTTGTTTCCACAAAAAAATTGTATATTGGGTAGTCTAAAAATTTTAAACTATACTCTTGCTGGATAGATGGATTGTTTTTTCTTAAGTTGGATATTGCCATACATTTGTGCATGGCAATTTTAAACCTAGAAATAAATAGCCATCCAAGTTAATATTTCAATGAAGAGAAAAATAAATATGTTTTTGTATGTGAAATGACTTGCAAATTGAGCCATCCAAAGATCATTTGGAAATTGGGCCATCCAAAGATCACTACAGCCAAGTGTGAAATGTATCCAAGGAGGAGGATGACATAGGGAAACATTAAAGTGGTGAGAAAAAAGCTATATATTTAATTAAATATATTGAATGTATGTGTGTGTGTGTGAGTGCACATTAACATCATTCTGTAACTATGATTCAGAATGATCTATTTATCCAATGTGGTAGAAATATGATGAAGGAAAGAAGAAAGAGGATTAAGATTCTTATCTTTCATATGAAGTCTATATAGATGCTAACCTCCACTTAAAAATGCTATTTTATTTGTTATAAAATTATCAAGATAGCCACTAAAACAATGTAAAGCATATATACAAATTTTACACTTCTGGTGGAATAAACAAGAAGAATACAGCTTAATAATTTAACAAAAGTAAGAATATTTTAAAAAGGAAAGTAACAAACTTAAAAGGATGACAAAGAGAAAAGATTAACAACAACAAAAGAAAGTTTAGAAACATGTGACTTGTCACAAGAACTTTTAATGGACTGTATTTTCTTATGAAAAATCAGACATTTGAGAAGTGGTAAAAGCTTCATTCTAGGTATATGCTGCTTAACACACAGATAAATATTAAAAAACAACTTTAAAAAATTGAATATAAAAGCTGGGAAAAAGGTACAACTGACATATTCAAAATTAGTAATTTCAAATATGCTAAATGTTGATTTGTAGAAATGTTGATTTGTAGAAATATAAATTAAGTAAAATACAGACTATGACCTCTTATACAATTATTAAGTAGAAGGGTTTACAAATTACTCTAACGTAGGGACACTTCATAAGTATTAAGTATAAACATGCTACAGAGTAGTATGTAGATTGTGATCTGACATGTCTTATCAAACTATTATGTCATTATTTATATACACATATATGCCATAAATGTGAAGCCATCAAAACAGGGTAAAGAAGCTATATCCCTTACTTTTGGCCTTTATGGAGTTGATTAGAATTATTTAGAGGAAAAATGGTTAGCATGTCAAAAAAAACTTAACAATTTGCTGTATACATGAGATGCTGTTTTTTAAATACAAAGTGACTCTGTTTCAAAATACAATAATAGAAAGATTATACCTAGCAGTAAAAAGGGAAAAAGAACTAGGGTTTGAAATGCCAATATCAGACCATCTTGGGGAAAAATTAGTCTGAAAAAGTGGAACCTTCTACAACACAAACCATAACATCAACAATGGAGATCTTTCATGAAATTTCTTGTAATAAGTAATATATCTGCTAAATATAAAATTGATAAAACATTGAGGGAAACAGGAAAATGGAGAGAAACATCACAGTAATTTAAGACTCAACTGATTCCTTTTCATCCTGTTGTGAAGAATGCTGAGAGTTTCCTCTAAAATTTTTATTTCAAAAGTTTTCAGTCCCAGTTGCTTGATATTGCAGTATCATAAGTCTCATAGTTTCTGTTTGAGAACAACCCATTAAAGAACAAGATTGGCCTAGCTTCATTATATCATGTATTATATCACCCTCCCATCTGGTATCTCCATTGCCATAATTCACAGCTGCTTTCTCCTAAAACTGGAAAATAACTGATACTATTCAGTCCTCTCTGCTGGGTAGAGGTGAAGTGGAGTTGAATATGATCTATCTTGATCTATGAATTTTCACAGTCCCATTTGTTCTTCTTTCTGTTCCCTGTCATTGTTCAAATAATTGGTTCCCCATCATCTATATTACTTTTATCTTCTCTTTTTGTGACTCTATCATTTGTATCTGTAACTAAAACCTTGAGCATTGAAAAGCCATCCTCATCTTATTTTCTTGAACTATTCCTCACATTCAGCCTAGTGAGATACTCAGTCATACTAATAAGTGGTTCAGTCTGAATTCATTCAAAACATCCATTTAGTCAAAAAAGTAATTCCAAAGTCAGTCTTCTGAAGAGAATAATTTCACCCAGGTGTTATCATGTACCCAGTTCAACATCTAACCATTGTGGTCCTGCTTAGCCAGCCTTCAATTGCTGGAAGGGTCACTGTTTGTCTGTTTGTTTATCTTAGAGCTCTAATTTCATACAGTTCTGGCACCTGTTCTTTTATAATACATTTTATAACTTTCTCCTCTACAATAACTGCCACTTCAAAATTATTTTAAAAATATTTTCTTTAAATATTCAATTAAGTCTTTTTTAGTTATTCCACTATTTCAAAAGAAATTCCCTACTATTTTTTTTAGTATTGCATCTCTATTTGTAAAGTCATAAGAATTTCCTAAGTCAGACTTTCTCTGTAGATATCACCCCAATTACTTATGGGGAGGGGGAAGGCAAGCTGTGACAAAGTGAGAGAGTGGCATGGACATATATACACTACCAAATGTGAAATAGATAGCTAGTGGGAAGCAGCTGCGTAGCACAGGGAGATCAGCTCTGTGCTTTGTGACCACCTAGAGGGGTAGGATAGGGAGGTTGGGAGAGAGGGAGACGCAAGAGGGAGGGGATATGGGAACATATGTATATGTGTAACTGATTCACTTTGTTATAAAGCAGAAACTAACACACCATTGTAAAGCAATTATATCCAATAAAGATGTAAAAAATTTAAAAAAAATGAAACAAAAGTAAACTAAACAAAAAAGTAAGCTAGTCTCTTAACTTTTGCAACTTGTTTGGAACTCATTCTTCCATCTGGATCCTATAATATTTTGTAATGCATAATATATGTTACTTTTTATCAATCTCAAAAATATTTAATTACATATTTAAGATAGGCTATCTTTTGATATTACTCCTGTGGTTCTTTTCATGAATGTTTAGTTTGGACTCTAATACTTCAGAACTCCTCTTGAGTAAGTCCCTCTCTTTTAAAATATACTAACCAAATTTGTTCTTTCTAATGCTACCACCATCTCCTGAACCTTATTTTTTTTTTATGTTCATTTGAAACAGACTTTACTTTCTTGTTTGTTTGTTGCTTAACATTTTTGCACTGTTCCCATGCCAACCTGAATCCCACTATTAAGGTATTTCAAGTACAGAAGTACAGACTTTCTTTACTGATTATATGCTTCCTTTACTAATATAATGCCCGTTGGATTGTGAAAATATCATTCAAATTTTCCTTCACCTTGGTCAACTTTCGTGATGAAATTCTTTTATAAAAATGCTTTTTGTACATTTTACTCAATGCTTTATAAAATTCACTATAATCTGGGTTATCAGTATATAGGACCACATATATACCATGGTGATAGCAGTTAGAATTTGGGCTAGATATATAGAGGTCAAAATCTAGGCATAGGTACTGGGATAATTTGTCCCTAGTTTTTAATTTTTTTAAAACATCTTTATTGGAATATAATTGCTTTACAATGTTATGTTAGTTTCTGCCATACAACAAAGTGAATCAGCTAACTAAATGAGGGACAGTTGATTTTGGTATTATGGTTTTGATGACAGAATAACATTCATCTTTAAACAGCACCAAATAATAGAACATGAAAAATTCCTACAATAATAATCCAACTCTTGTGGCATGTAATCCTCTCTCTCTCTCTCTCTCTCTCTCTCTCTCTCCATATATATACATATATATACATATATATATGAATATATATATATATATATTCTTATCTATCTTCTAAATCCTACATATATATTTAATTCTCACTCATTTATGTCCAACAATGTTGATGAGAGTCCTAAAGGAAAATGAAAACCTCTGTTTTTTCAATATAAGCCTTTTTCAATATGCTGCAATCACCATAAACCAAAGAGCCTTAACCTCTCCACATGATGTTTTAATTCAAAATACCTATTCCTATATTTAATCTTAAAGGAAATTTTATTGGAATATTAGCAAAACAATAAATTTCTTCCAATTACTAACCAACAAATAAATGGGTAATAGAGATTATATGTGTTGCCAAGGGAGTATAATATTTAATATCTGACCTGTACTGAAGAACATAGCTTAAGACTCACATCAAAAATGGAATATTATATTATTCTACCCATCATTCTCCACAAAATACTTAAACTAGAATTTAGGACCCACAGCTAGGTTTATACTTGATATAGCAGTCTCCTTACGATCTTATAAGAGAATTGGCACTCCATTCCCTCATGTATGTGGCCAATGTCAAGATCTCTCTGTTTGCTGTTTATATATGTATATACATGGATGAGAGAGATAGAGACAGAGACAGGCAGAGACAAAGAGAGAGACAGATAAAGATTTATTTTGAGGAATAATTTCACACAGATGTGGAGACGGACAAGTCTAAAATCTTCAGGGCAGACTAGCAGGCCAGAGACCCAGGGAAGAGTTGATGCTGTAGCTCAAGTCCTAAAACAGTCTGGAGGCAGAATTCCCTGTACTAGAAGGACCTCAGTCTTTTTATCTTAAGGCCTTCAACGGATTGGATGAGGTCCATTCATGTTGTAGTAGGTAATTTGCTTTATTCAAAGTCCCCTGATTTAAGTGATAGTTTAATCTAAGAAATACCCTGACAGTGACATCTAGATTGTCATTTGAGTCAATATCTGGGTGGCATGCCTAACTATGTTGATACATAAAATTAACTATCACACTTGAGAATATGATTATTCCCTATTTATTTAGTCTATAACAGGTCAAATTTCTAAACAGTAAATATTTAAATAAAAATAAGATAATCTATTAGGTATATTGTAAACAGTACACTCTTACAATCACACAGGCACACATATGTATGATCTCATTTAACATAAAAACTATTTTGTAATCTGCTTTACAATAACTTCTTATTTTTATTTCTTCTATTTTTGAAAAATATGTCACCTTGGATTTATTATTTACATGATTGTTAAAATAAATAAAATATAGTGTTAATACAAATAAACAGTTCAGATAGACTGGTTACTAATACACAGGTTGATACATTCTAATTACATTTCCTACATAATTAGATCTATGAATGATAAAAAGTAAAGTAATGATGAAGAATTAAATATTGGAGAAGCCGTAGAATTCTTCATAATCAAGCATAATCAAGGATACAGGATCTGAGTTCACTTATCAATATTTTTAAATTATCTCCACTGTTCTTGTGGTTTTAATCATTATATTTTAAATTATAGTGGGGCATGAAGAAGTAGCAGAAATAAGTACCTGGATCAGTAGACATATTTAAAGATCAGATATGTTGGTCTTACCTATTTTCTGCTCCTTCCCTAGAAAATGTGGAAAGAAGAGATAAGCCTTTTGTATTTAAAATATTCAAAAGCATTTGATGTCCAGACAACCTGGTATAGACTCTTCCATGCTAAGTGGAATTCTAAATCCTAGAAACATGTCAGGAGACAACCAAAGGAGAACTCTGAAAGGTCCAATGACTAGATGAACTCGTTAGAGATCTCAAGATTAAAGGAACAACATAGCATCAGGTGTCTCACCACTCTCACAGAGCAGAACAAAGTGACCCAGGCCTCATGTTTTGTCATCTCCAACTTAGCAATTGAAGATGACCCTAAGAATGAACAGGAATTCTACCAACAAATTTGTGAGCCTGGTAGCACTGGCAAGAGGTGTTAGTTGGGAGCCTCACTGAAAGGGTAAGCTCTCTTCTTTCTTCCCTACCCCTATACCTGGGTCTGAGACCCAACTTCCCTATACAGAATCACGAAGCAACTAGGCACCATCATCAAGGGGTTTTGAAATAACAGTAGCAAGTTCAGGAGGTGCTCTCTATCCTCCAGACACAGAACAAATCATACCATAACATGTGGCATGCATGGGAAACCTCTCTGTTACTCTTGCACCCCAAATTTCCCTTTCCCATGTGTACAGACCAGGTGACAACAACAGGAGCGATCCTGCCACAAGGATTCCACAAAATTTTTTTTCTGTATCTATGGCTACCAGGTGTGCCATCCTGGGGAAAATATTTCCATTCCTACAGGCAGGAGGATCGGGAACTGTGGGAGCCCAAGCAACATCAGATAAATCAAACAGAAATAGTAACACTGCAAAGGCTCTGAAAATTTATCATTGGAAGTCCAAAATGTTGGCCAAATACTGTATGTTAAACTCAAAATTAAAGATTTAAATAGAATCTAGAATTCCCAATAGAAAAAAATATTCATGCTACAAGGAAAATAACACTTTTTGTGTGCACACACACACACACAGAGGTAAATTAACTTTAACGACAACAGGCAATTAACTGATGTCAATACTTAGATGAATCAGATACTGGAATTATCTGACAAGGATTTTAAAGCAGTCATCATAAAAGTGCTTCAGGGCTTCCCTGGTGGTGCAGTGGTTGAGCGTCCGCCTGCCAATGCAGGGGACACAGGTTCACGCCCTGGTCAAGGAAGATCCCACATGCCGCAGAGTGTCTGGGCCTGTGAGCCATGGCCGCTGAGCCTGTGCATCTGGAGTCTGTGCTCCACAATGGGAGAGACCACAACAGTGAGAGGCCTGTGTACTGCAAAAAAAAAAAAAAGTGCTTCAACAAATAATTGCAAATTATTTTAAAACAAATGAACAAAAAGGTAACCTGAGGGTAAGGTGAAAATAATTGAGAATAGAATCAGTAAACTTGAGGACAGATAATAAAATTTAAGCAACCTCAACAACAGAGAGGAAAACATGGACAGGAAAAAGGGAGCATCAGGGATCTTTAGAACAATAAATAATAAAAGAGCCAACATTGGTATCATTGACAGAAAAGAACTAGGGCTGCAAGAATATTCAAAGAAATAATGGCTATTTTCCAAATTTGATTAAAGAAATAAACCTACACATTCAAGATGTTGAGTGATCCAAATACAATAAACTCTCCTAATTCATGACAAAATGTATCATAATTACATTTTTGAGAATAAAAGTCAAAGCAAAATTATTGAAAGCAGCCAGATAGAAAGCATGTGTTACCTCTAAGGACACATTAAAGTGAATGACAGCAGATTTCTCATCTAAAACCACTGAAGGCAGAAAGACATGGAATATTTTTTCAAATATTGAAAGTAAGGTCAACCACAAATTCTATATTTGGTGAAACTCTCCAGAACAAAGAGGGAATAAAGACATTCTTAGATTAAAAAAATATATATATATTTTTTCTATCAGAGTAATTGTTAAAGAATGTCTAAAAAAAAGGTTCTTCCAACAGAAAGGCAATGATAAAAGAAGAAATCTTGGAGCACCAGGAAAGATGAAAGAATGACTAAAACAGCAGAAATACACATATGAACAATAGACTATCCTTTTCCTTATCTACCTGATAATCATGTTTGATGCCTGAAACAAAATATAACACCATCTGATACTAAAGACCATGATATTTGTAAACAAAGATGATAAAAGGACCTAAAGGAGAGTAAGTTTTCCACACTTTACTGTTATCAAATATTTTAATGTTCTAATATTTTATTGTTATATAATATTGTTACCAGATGACTGTGATAGTTATATTAGGTATACTCTAATACTGAGTGACCACTAAGAGAAATATACAAAGATACACACCCTACAAATAAAGCAATATGGAATTCTAAAAAGTTCAAGAATCAGAGAATTGTAACAAGAAAAAGGACTCTGATATATAAAATATAAATCAGGTAATGCAACGGAACTAAAATTCTTAAAACATAATATTAATATCTGGAGGGTGGATGAAGAACAGCTGAAATTTTGTTCTTATAGGGACGTAGTCAGTAAACATAACTTTTATTATAATTAGCATAACGCTTCTGTCACAACTGTAGGAGACACTCAATCAAATTGCAATGGTTTATTGGTGAAGTTTCATTCTAGTAATTAAAAAATAAAAAGAAAAGTAAAAAGAAAACACACAAATAAGAAACATAGTTAAAAGCCACCATATAATTGAAAAATTCTCCAACAAGAAAGACAGAGACCAACACAAATACATGGGAATAAACATAACGAATAAATTCATAAAAATATGACTAATTGCAGGAAGATTACAACATTTTTAAAAAGAGATGAGCAATTTTTTTTATTATTTCAAAAAATAGAAAATACTCTAAAAGGAAAATACACACATAAAAATGATTTCTTTAAAGTGAAAAACATAACATTGCTAAATTAAAAAACAAAACAAAACAAAAAACTACAGAAGGTTTAGGACAATATAGTTGAAAAATATTTTCTGAAAATATAACCAAAGGACACAGAAATTGTATGAGAAAAAGTTAATACAAAATGAGTTAAACAGGCTCTAAGAAATTACAATATCTAAAAAAATGAGGTTCCAGAAGGAAAGGGAAAATAGTAAGAAGGATATCATAAAATAAATACTACAGGAAAATTTTCCTAAACTAGGGTATACAAGTTTGCAGATGAGAGAGGCCCACTAACATATATTATGTGGAGCACAGGGTGCTGGATGGTGAAACACTGTTCAACAACTGACCACAAGAGAAATTGAAATACAGAAGTGTCCTGGGCTAAGGGCAAATTGGTCAATTTAAATCAAAAGAGCAGAGTTTCAGTAAGCCCCACATGGGTCTTACCTAAGGGGAAAATAAGGCATACAGGCACTGGGGACTGGAGGAGACTATTGATGGCAAAGGCTGCTGGAAAAATCATATTAAGAGCTTATATAATTTGCTTGTGACTCTGTGGGCTCTATCTAAGGTTAAGCTAAAATACCTTTGTTCAGCTCACAAGAAACATCCTGACCAGACCCACCTGTGAATGGTTGCAGGGCAGAAGAAATCAGCAATCCCCTCTGGAGTCTGGCCTAAACCAGGAAATATTTGCAACAATTTATCACTTTTTTTTTTACTTTACCTCCTCACCTCCCTCCTCTTTATTCTATAAAAGAAACTAGCATCCAAACCCTAGCAAGATGGTTCTTTGGGACCCTAGTCCGCCATCTTCTCGGTCTGCTGGCTTTCTGAGTAAAGTTGCTATTCCACGACCCAATACCTTGTCTCTCAATTTATTGGCTTGTTGTATGGCAGGCAGTACGAGCTTGGATTCAGCAACAATTATGAACAGGAAATGGACTGGTCTTGTTATAGCTTAAAGAACAAAAATAATCTTTTATTTATTATATTCTGTACAAGAAGGAAATAGAGTGTCCTTATATTGCACTATCGTGTTCTGAAGTCAACGTTCTATTGGGAGATATTGGGCATGAATACATTCCTTAAAGTGGTGGTGCGATTCCCTTGAAGGAATTTCCTTATCTTGGATCATAATTACCATCATTCTTGAACTATTGATGAACAATCAGAAAAGAGGACTGTGGAGGTTGGGCTTAAATTAAAGGGAGGGTGAATTTCCCTCTGGGACTTCATTCTCAAAATGTAGTCTGAGGAATAGGCAAGTGCTAAATATTGTTTTGATGGGGATAGGGGATCTTTGCAACAAGTGGAAGCACATTAGTGGGATAAAGAGCCCAAATTAAGTTAAACCTGGGCTTCTGAGCCATAAAACAGCTACATATTTACTGACAGTGTTGTATTTCCATGCTTGTAGTAAAAAGTAGCAATATGGTATCCATAATCACTGTAGTGATTTAAGGGAAAGATCTGTGACAGTATTTGGAAAAACAGAGTAAAGAAAAGAGCATAAATAAGAAGGATGTCATCAGATGTTTAAATGCACCAATGAGGATCTACCCAAGAATCTCAAAAATTCTAGAAGGAAAACCAAACTAACTTTCCTGTGTAAAGCAGCAAGAAGTTCTGCAGACATTGCAATTTACTTTATTGAGGGGCATGTAATTTCACAATTTCATTTACATTTTGTGCTTAACTACCATCAGGAATCCACATTTTCTAGTGGTGTTTGGCTTGTGGGTGTTTAATTCAGGGGCAGGAATTCTTCTCACAACCTGATAGTTTTCAGTCCCTTCAATTCTTCTGCTTTGTTCCTTCAGTCTCTACCCTGATACCCCTTAATGTTTGTAATATTTTGATTGATTGATGCCACTAACAAAAATAAAACCAGGGCAGAACTCTTCTTCCTAAGATGATTCAGTCATCCATTTCAGTTTAGTATTTGCTCCCTCCCCCATATTTACAAGCTTTCCAATTCTAGAGCATTAACACTGAACTTCCAGGAAACAAAAAGTGGCTGGTCATTTGACCAGTTCTCAAAAGTATTCCATTGGAAATGTTTACCAGGGTATTTTAAGCACTCATTTAGAAAACAGTATTGAGAAACTCATTTGGAATAAATTCCAATTATAGTAGAGCAGTCCACAGTCCAAATATTCTTGAACTCTCAAATACTCAGCATCATTAAATTTACCTCCTTCACCAGCTAAACATTAGTGGAGTCATTTGCTGAGTCATTAAGATAGAACATTAACAAAAACAGACAAAAAATGATAAAATGTTGGTGTGTTTTCAAAGTTTCCCAATTTAAACTTCGTGTCTAATTTGCTTCTGTTGATATATATGAGCTCCTGGCCTCCAAATGGCCTTTAGAGTTTGCTCAGTAACAGGCTTCACAATTTACTACCAACTTGATAGCATTTTTAATTTAGTGAAGAAAACCTGTAATACAATGGTGTCCCTAAAGAAAAAATAGTATCATTATTCAGCGGGTGTTAAAGTTCTCTAATGAAATCAATTCCAATCTACACTCCTTTTGCAATATATAACTTTCTTTAAAGCATGAATGTTTAGCTGCTTGTAATAGTGTTATTTCATGCTTCCTCTCACAGTGTTCTGGCTAATGCGATTGATAACTCTAAGAAATAATGCTCAGATTTGCGGATGGTGTGTGTGGGGTCACAGTATTTGTTCTAATATAGAAACCACTGACAGATAAACCTTCCCTTTTTCCTTCTGAGAAAAGCAGGAAAAGTTTATTTCCACGATGGACATTAATAACAGAAAAACAGAAGTCAGGCAGAGAGCTGATATTACTGAAAACCAGAATAATGGGCAAAACTGTGCTCATGAGTCCCGCCATTCACTCTTTTAGAAATTCTGCAGCTGTTTTTTGATGAGCCATTGGTATTTAATCTGAAAAGAACATACAGTTTAATGTTCTCAATGACTAAAAATACCATAAACAGTGTTGAACATGAATAAAAGTTACAAATTCTGTCATTTGCAATATGCTTGGGTACTTGGTATTAGGATATAATGATGACAGTGGTGCTAGTGGAGGGAGTAGTTTCTTAATATTGAGGAGATTTCTGCTTACCTCACCAATAATGAAATGTCACAATTATGTAGCTAGGTAAATTATTTCTCCAAATTTACCCGAGTCAAAGCACAAGATGGAAGATTCTGGTTTTTACCTTCTCTCACACAGAAAGTGGTTAAAAGTAATTTATTTCTCTCATAAATTGTTTTCTATAAAATTTGGTGGTTAGAAACAAGATTACTTTCTCGTAAATGGTGGAAAGCTGGGTTTTAATTCCTTGGTTCATTTTAAAATAATGGTGATAGCCCTCTGCCATATCATGTGTGTTCAATGCCCTTAAATGTGCCTTCTTGCTGCTGAGAATAATTTCAGGTGGCAATGCACAAGCTTTTTCTCTTCAGTGCCCACCCACTTCTTTCAAACAAAGACTTTCCATGACATTAATTCAGTGCATCTGAATTAACATATGCATACACAAGCTGTAAATGCTTACCATCCAATACTTTTTGCTAGAGGAGAAAGTCCTCTTCATTACCTTGGTCTCAGCACACCCTCACCTCATCCCACTCTTTCTCCTTTCTAAGGTCTATCAGAATATGATTTATTGAAAAAGTACTGGTTGGTTCTTTTTTCATAAACATGTCCACCTAAGTGCCATTGCAAGGAATCCCACATGCTCTGAATGAAATGCTCATGATCTTAGCTTCTTGAAATCAAACCTATCAACAGTTTACAATCAAGCTACTGTAAATGGTTAACTTTCAAACCATTAAATGAATGTTATCTTTCCTCTTAATTAATGCAATATGTCTTACATACCTATCTTATGTCACTTGAAACATTCTTCAGTGGCAACATAAAAGAAAATAATTGCTAATTGTTAATTAATCCTGTAGTAGTGAGTACTTACTCTGGGCAAGGATATATAAAAATTACCCCAAACCCATATGGGCCCCTTTGTCAAGGACTTCACAACATAGCAGAGATGGAAGTCATGAAATTAATAGTTACAGATTATGATAAATACTGTGAAAAATATATGATTACAAATTGTGATGAGCACTCTGAAAGAAGCAACATGGTAACATGAAATAAATTATGAAGAACAGTTATTGATTTGAGAGTCAGGATACTCAGGAATATGCTGTAATATTTGAAACACAAAATTGTGGAGGATTGGTTTAAGGTGTGGCAATAACTAAGTGGAAGGGTGGTAAGTTTGAGTAATAATTTGGATCTAGAATCACTGGTACTTTGTGATGGATTCGAGATATGGAAGATTGAAATATCAAGTCTATTTCAAAGTCTGGCTTAAATAATTGTAGTTTGCAGTTATTCTTGACCAAAATGTAAAATCACAGGCAGAGATGTCATGAGGTAAGGAATATCCAGAATTAAATCTTAAGCCTGAGATGATTTTGAGCTAGCTGAGAGGAGGAATGAAAACAGATATGAGAAAGAATTCATGACTAAATTCTTTTAATAATGAATATGTATGATCTGTAAGAAGAATCCTATAACAGACTGAAAGAAAAACGTAAATACATGACTACTTGAAGAAAAATGTCTCTAACTATTTTCAAACGCAACTTCTCCTTTCATTAATTACTGTTATGATTATTTCTCAGAAATGTTATAAACATTTTTAGGTAATTTTACAGCAAAGGTAATTGCATGTTATATTTTCTATCTTCTTACTTTGGAGAATTATCTTTCCACTGCCTTTTCATATAAATTACAGATTAGTAGGAATATGAAATCTGGAGTCCATACAGTTTCCCCTTATGATTTTGTGTATATTTTCCTACTAATTGAATGTATTGGTACAAAGGGAAATTTGTAGATTAAATTGAATTTAAAGCTTCTGCAAGCAATTTGCCCCACTTACAAATTTTTAAGACATTTTCTTAATTGTTTAAATATCACTTTACTCAGTATCTTGACATTAATCCCTGATCACTACCTTTGTTTGGAATTTTATGAAACCTCTTAATGTGAAATCTCTAGTTTAATTTTATATATAAGAATTTTTTAAATTATTGTTTCAGGACCATTTATTCTATATTATTGGACATATTTAATTCATGTTTTAAAACTTTATACTTAGTTTCCATTATATTTTCTATCTCTTTGAAAAATGTTTCTATAGTACCAAAATATTCTCAAAGTGATGCTCTATATTGTTAATAAGGCTTTCTATTTTTAAGTTTTTCAATTTTTCTAATTGAGCTTTTATTTTGAATAACATCACTTATTTTTTATTTTTATTCAATATTTTATATAAGTATTTTTGAGAAAATTACTTCTGTTTCATCAAGGAAATATTTTCAGAATAATTACTTCTGAGCCTTGCAATCTTCAAATGTCTTCTACAATATTATAATTAATAATTTTCATTGATCTAAAATTGTTATTTTTCTATGTAATTCAACCTCATATGCAAAATGTTATCATGTGTGCATTTAAATGCTGACTTTGCATTTCCCATCCAGTTTCTCCTTTTTTCTGGAAAATGATGTTGGCAGATTCTTAATCTGAGACACAGGCAGTACTCCCCAGCTGTGTGCCATACCCTGACAGATGGACAGGGTCAGGAAGATAAATTAGGTTCTATAGTAATTTCCCTTTGGGAGTTTGCTCCCTAAATTATAGGGATCAGTAAGGAACGGAACACAAAATTCTGCAAAATTTAAGGAGTTTAATGTGTTCTATCACATTTAAAGAGCTAAGAAAGAAAAGAGCATGAAGTACAGAATCCTACTGAAAAAAGCCAAAGGAAGAGTGGGTTAATGGTCTATATATTGTGTTTGCTTCTGTTTCTGTTTATTTTCTGTTGGAATATAGACCCATGCCTCAACCTCTGCATCTTTCTATTTCAACTTTGTTTAACTTTCACTGGAATAGTGACTAAAAACACCTACAGATAGGTGTCAGGTCCCTACACCTCTCTCTGACTTTGAGGAAATATTTTAATGTCTCTTACTGAATTTTCTTTTCAGCAATATAGAAAAATAGTTTTGTTTCCATCCTAGATGTAGGCAAAAGTTTGAATATAATATTTATATAAGTAATTAGCTCAGGAAATTCAGTAAGTTATAAATATGACTATTATTAATTGTAAAAATAATAATAGTGATAATATTCTAAAACAAGCATTGCTTTAATGAATTTATCAAAATGTAAAACCACATGATCATGTCAATAGATGCAGAAAAAGCATCTGATAAAATTCAACATACATCCATGATAAAATCTCTTACCGAAGTGGGTATAGAGGGAACATATCAAAACATAATAAAAGCTATTTATGACAAACCCACAGCCAAAATAATACTCTATGGTGAAAACCTTCCCACTAAAATCTGGAACAAGACAAGGATGCCCAATCTCACCATTTCTGTTCAATGTAGTATTGGAAGACCTAGCCACAACAATCAGACAAGAAAACAAAATAGAACTTATCCAAATTGGAAGAGGTAAAATTGTATTATATACAGATAACATGATATTATATATATATAGATAGATAGATAGATAGATAGATAGATAGATAGATATAAACCTAAAGACTACAGTTAGAACACAGCCTCACACCATACACAAAAATAAACTCAAAACGGCTTAAAGACTTAAATATAAGCCATGACACCATAAGACTAGAAAAGAACATAGGCAAAACATTCTCTGACATAAATCATAGCAATGTTTTCTTAGGTCAGTCTCCCAAGGCAATAGAAATAAAAGCAAAAATAAACAAATGGGACTTAATCAAACTTAAAAGCTTTTGCACAGCAAAGAAAACCATAAACAAAAGAAAAAAATACTGTGTATTGAGAGAAAATATTTGCAAATGATGCAACCAACAAGTGATTAATTTCCAAAAACTACAAACAGCTCATACAAACAAACCAACAACCCAATCAAAAAGTGGGAGAAGACCTAAATAGACATTTCTCCAAAGAATATATACAGATGGCCAACAGGCCCATGAAAAGATGCTCAAAATCACTAGTTATTAGAGAAATGCAAATCAAAACTACAAAGAGGTATAACCTCACACCAGTCGGAATGGCCATCATTGAAAAGTCTGCAAATAACAAGTGCTGGAGAGGGTATGGAGAAAAGGGAACCCTCTTACACTGTTGGTGGGAATGTAAATTAGTGTAACCACTATGGATAACAGTATGGAGTTTCCTTAAAAAACTAAAAATGCAGTTGCCATATGATCCAGCAATGTCACCCCTGGGCATATATTTGGAAGAAAACATAATTCAAAATTATACATGCACTTAAATGTTCATAGCAGCACTATTTACAATAGCCGAGACATGGAAGCAATCTAAATGTCCATCTACAGATAATGGAAAAAGGTGATGTGGTATATATTCACAATGGAATATTACTCAGCCATAAAAAATAATGAAATAATGACATTTTCAGCAATATGGATGGACCTAGAGATTACCATACTAAGTGAAGTCAGAAAGAGAAAGACAAATGCCATATGATAGCACGTATGTGTGGAATCTAAAATAAAATGCAAATGAACCCATTTACAGAACAGAAACAGACTAATAGACATAGAAACCAAACTCATGGTTACCAAAGGGAAAAGGGGTTGCAGAGGGATAAATTAGGAGTTTGGGGTTAGCAGGTACAAGCTATTATATATAAAATAAACTACTATATATAAAAATATAAAATACATATTACTATAGATAAACAAGCCCTATAGTACCATAGAGCACTGGGAGCTACATCCAATATCCTGTAATAAACCATAACGGGAAAGAATATGAAAAAGATAAGATTATATATATATATATATATATATATATATATATATATATATATATATAAAACTGAATCACTTTGCTGTAAAGCAAAAACTAACACAACATTGTAAATCAACTATACTTCAAACAAAAAAAATGTCACTGTGCAATTGGGTATCTTCACATTATTATGTTTCTATGTCAGAATTTTGAAGTTGGTCTAAAAATGTGAAGACATTGTTACTAAATAAATTCATTGATATATATATTTTTTTAAATGTCAGATGTTAGGAGTTCAGTTAAACTTGATTAAATACATTCTTATGATTCCAAAGAGTAGTATTAATCCATATGTTACATGAAAATGTTTGCTATAAAATTATCTATATATATTATAATAATTGTGTGAATAAGAAATTAAACCTATGCATATAAAAAAAGACTAAAAAGAAATACACCTTGGAAATCACTGAATAAGAATATAAATTATTTGTCTTTTACCTTCTTTTTAGTATTTCCTCAATTTTCTTTCTTAATAATATCAAACAATTCTAATTGAGTTAAACACGAAAAAGATCTTGGAAGATTTATTCGCTTTTTGTTACCTTTGCATGTGTTTCAGAATCTCTCGATATGATAGTGTATTTATACAAACTGATTCTATTGTTAGAGAGGAATATAGCTAATATTGCTCAGTTTTAAGCAGTTTTCAAGCAAATTGGATGAAATATCCATTTTTTATTTTGTGAAGGCTTTAAATTTTGCTGAAAATAGATTTTAGAAATTTGTTAGAACAAAGCTTAAATAATGAATAAAGTGCAGCAGACAGTTGGAGCTATCACCGTTTAGACTCAGGTAGAAACTAGGTTGCACAAGAATTCATAGACAAAACAGAGACACAAAAAACAAGGGTAAGTGAAATAATGTTCTGCAGTTAATCTGACTAATTGTCCAATTTCGAGACTCTGGAAAACTGCTCAATTCTTTAAAGTTTATTTGCATAGAGACAATTCCATTTTCTTTCTCATTATTCAAATTGATTATGCAACACACCCAGCCCCCAAGTATTGGTGAATATATTAATTTGGACATTATCAGCACACTTATTTACAACATTTTTATTTTTCACCAGAATGGCAGGATAGATGGCTATAAATAATGGAGTACGTTTAGAGTGTTTAAGGGAGAAATGTTTAGATTATTTGCAATTGAATTCCATAGTTTGGAGAGTCAGTCTTTCTTAACTACATTGATCATTTTTCCAGAATAAGGTCATGACTCTTTTGCACATCTGGGAAAAACTTATTTCCCCAAGGCCAAATAATATACAATAATGACATTTTCTTCATTCTGTACTAATGCTAAGAAGAACCAGAACCAGTAAATTAATCACATTGTGAGAGTAATGGAAAAACTTGCAATCCTCATCTGATAAGGAACGTCTCCACACTTTCCAACCAACAGAAGGTATACATTAATGAGACTACCAGGAATGTACAGATCTGTGTTTTGTGTTATTTTTATTTCAGAAAATATAGAATAATGAAATGTGTAAGCTATAAAGGAGTTTAAAGATAATTTGGTCTACCACTCTCATTCTACCTGTTTATGGAAAAGTAGTCCCAAGAGGAAATTATTTGCTATGTCAGAGTATAATTAACTTCTTGATGGTAGGATTACTCAAGTCTTCTGACTGCCAGTTAGTGAGCACTTGGTTCCTCATGTTCCATAAGCTAAGCTCTGATGTGTGTGTGTAGGTGTGTGTTTTTTGGTATGTGGAGTAATTTTCCCCATCTATTTTGGTAGTTCGGCATTCTGATTGACATCAGTAGTATTAAGTTCTATTCTGTTCTGTTTCAAAACAGCATCACTTAAATTTTATTGTTAAGAAACAAAAACTAATATTTATCCCACCTAAGGACATCTCTTTTCATAACTACAACCTAGAGTGAATTTCCATGGCATTTAGTTATGTAGTTTATATACTGTGAGTTTGTCTAAAAGGTTTTCATTAACATACTGACAAGTTAATTATTTGTGAGTCTAAAATTGGTAGCCCAAGTCAAATGGATCACATATTCAAAAGAATGTAAAGGTTTCTAACTGGAGAGGTCTTAAAAGGTCCAACTCCCTCTGAGACTAGAAGTATTGTGATTTCCTTCAGGTTGCATAGCATGTAATAACTACCTCTCAATCAGAACTCAAGATAAGCCTGTCTGCCTAAACATTTTACTTTCTACTACACAACGTGACCTTTCATATTCCAGGAGAATGCAATAAGGTAATGATTGGGAACTCCTCAAGTACTGATACAAATTAGGGCTGGAAGTGAGATTAATGTGTTCTTGTATTTACTCAATACATATTTATTGAACACAATAATATGTATTATACTATGTGTTAGGCTCACTTCTGACCTCTGAGGGCACAACGATAAAAATACAAGATCCTTAACCTAGAAACAATAGCATGTTTACTATAAAAGGAACACATGCAAGCAACTTTTTAAAGCAAAGTTGTATAAGTATTCTAAAAAAGATAAGGATAGGGTTTTTTTTTTTGACACTACAGAGATAGGAATCATCAATGCAGAGATCACAGAAGAGGAAAATTTTAAGGTTAGTCTTCTAAAGACTTCATATAGATGATATAAGTGAGCCAAAACAGAATGGATAAGGTAATTTTAGGCAAAAAGAAAAACCTAATCAAAGTTGGAAAACCTTGGAAGTATATGACACATATGAGAACTAATTAGAAATTAAATGTAGCTAGAACCTTCTGGAATAAATGTAAATAGATACTTCTGGAATCCTCTGGCATGATATTGATGTAATTTGGGACATACTGTCTAGTGTCCCACATGCCAGTTTAAAAAGTATAAAATGCTTTAAAAAGTTTTTAATGACAGATAAGTGATAAGTAAGTCTGCCTAGGTTTATATGCTCAGAACCCTTGGTTTAAATATGGTTCATAATAGAATTATGAGGAATTTTCCTAGGATTGAGACCTTAATCACTTCCACTTCTCCTTGTAGATTTCTTCCCTTTCCTATGAAGTGATTCTTTCATATGCTACACCATATCTGCATACATCTGTGAGACAGCTCTCCTGATAAGATAGCACTGACATTCCTCAGTCTTGATATTTCATTGGTGTATTCAGCTATTCTGGCTCAAAGATGCTCTGCTCAGACTGTTGGTACTCTGATGGTTACATACTGCGAGCCCACACAATGAATTCAATCGTATTCTTCTCCCTGGTTAGAAAAATTCTGCTCCCTTGTTAGAAAAATTACACTCCATCTCTGGTTCCATCTGATTTCACCACCTTTTTTCACCTGTGATTCATTGCTGACAGATGAATGACTTCAAATTTAAAAAAATAATAAAGTAAAAATAATTCTCCCCCTTACTGCATGTCACTCTCAGCATATGGATCTATGATGTGCCCAATGTAGGTTACAGAATTTAAAATGAGGGACAGATAAGTTAGCATCACAAATACAAAACGCTGATAGCATGATCCTTCCAGAACAATTGCTTTTTATATACTGTCATGCTGATTTTGGTTGACATTGCAATGAAGATCTTGAAGATACAATGCTTCTTGGAAAATGCACATGTGTACTTCAGTCATTCATTTTTGTCACATGTCAAAATGATTTGTATAAGGGCACCATGAGGCCAAATCATCTGGATATTTAGAACAGTTGGTTCAATAGTCTGTCTGTGAGTAGAGGTAATCATTTTCTTGGGTGTAGATATTTATAAGAACTATATTTTTACTTGGGTGTTAGTGATAGTCCAACTTCAGCAACAAGGAATAATTTAGGCAGCAAGTGATTTCCACTCAATGGCTTATTTTCAGAACTTATACTAACGTTGACAGCATATCTGAAGAAACCCTTCAAGGGAAGTTGTTTCACGTGTAGCACCAGTTTTTGAACCTGATGTGTGCCAGGGAAAGGCTGTCACTTTTCTAAATTGTTAAGATACAAATGGAACATTTTAAAAAATGAGTGCAGTCACACACATGTTCCAGGCACTACCTTTTCACAATTCTACGTGTTAACTATTTCTCGTTTCATCACTCCATTAACTCCACTCTGCTAATAAGGACTTTATATTACTATTTCTGCTCTCAGCCAATCATTCTGGATAAAGTACGTTCACAGTTAGGATTTCAATTCATATTAATCCACTTTAAGACATGCTTTCTGGATATGCTTTGCAAGTAAAAGTGGCGACAGTCATTCCAAAAATGATAACAACTCATATTAGGTGAGGGAAGTTAGTTTTGAAATCTCAGTTCTTGTTTCCCCTGTTACCTCCCCTCCTTCCCACCTGTAAAAATTACTTTTCTCCTCCCAAAGGATTCTCTTGACACAATCTTTTCCAACTCTACTGGCTAGTACATGTCTCTTGGTTTAGGATTCACTTGAACAATAATTCATTTCTCTACTAGAGTACAGAGTATCTCTAGATGAAAGGATTATACCTGAGCTCTAATGCACCTCATGGCCAGTTTCTCCAGATAATAGAAATAAATGCAGTGTAAGTTCATACACTATGTTCTAAAGAATTTTCAAAAGGCACATTCCTTTAAAGTTACCTGTTCTCTTCCTATTATGTGTATGATTTGTATTATTAAACCTCTTGAAGAGTCCTCAATTAAATTTCAAAAGCTTCTATGAAGAAAGCTTAGGTTAAGCAACTGAATGGGCATCTTTGGTAAGGTTTCAGAGAAAATATTCTGTTCAAAATAGCACACTGTGTAGGGGTGAGGAGATCAGGCCATCTGAGAAGTAATGGGAGGCTGCAAGACGTTAAGGATATACCCAACGCTGCTTAAGCTACTCGACTCTGTTTATCAGATCTGAGATACTGAATTGAAAATAGTTACGTATGTGTCATTAAAAAAGTGACTTTGGTGTTTCATAGAATGATATGGGTGTAAAGTATGGAAATTTTGTTACCAGGTGCATGGCATATAAATATAGTGTCAAATGTTGATTGCCTTAATTTTTTTTTTTTTTTTTTTTTTTTTTTTTTTTTTTTTTTTTGCGGTACTCGGGCCTCTCACTGTTGTGGCCTCTCCCGTTGTGGAGCACAGGCTCTGGACACGCAGGCTCAGCGGCCATGACTCACGGGCCTAGCTGCTCTGCGGCATGTGGGATCTTCCCGGACCTGGGCATGAACCCGTGTCCCCTGCATCGGCAGGCGGACTCTCAACCACTGCGCCACCAGGGAAGCCCGATTGTCTTAATTTTAGAAATTGTCAGTGGTTAAATTATGACCTATTTTAGGTCCAAAAACTTAAGAAAAAAGAGAAAATGAATAAAGAGGAAAAATGAATTAATAACATAATTCAAAATATCAGATCATAGCATATGAAAGACTGCTGATATTCTATTTTCTTATTTCCAGGTCATTTGAGACTTATTCTAGTGATATACCCACAGCCCAGGGAAATGGAAAGTTAACCTGTTGGGCCTAAAAAATCCACCATTTAGATGACATTTCTCAAAACTTCATCTTTACTAACTTTTCTGGTAATCATTAAATCTGTCTATAACAAATTTCACACATGCAAACATTATATATATATATATATATATATATATATATATGTGTGTGTCTGTGTGTGTGTATACACACACACACTCACACACACACACACACACCTAAACACAAAGAAAAAATTCTAGGGGATTACCAAGTCAATTCATGCAGCTAGTGGAGAGGGTGTTGAAATCAAATGTTAGTTTGAGACAATTTCTGACCATTAGAAGCTCAGAGTATTCTTACAGAGGGATACACATAAAGGAGTCACCTCAGTATGATGGGGAAAAATGCAATTGCCCAAATGAACTGAGGGAATTTTTAAACTACTTGAACTGTAGTATCATTATCTGTAAGTAGAATATTAATACCCATATTGAAGGACTGTTATGAAAATCAGATAAATTCTATTAAAGTAACTGACACTAAATGATAAATGTTATAAAAGTATCATGAATAGCTGTAGGCAAGGCATATTATAATGGTAGTTTTAACAGAAGCTCAACATATGTATACATATATAAAAAAGTGAGGAAAGTGGTATGGCTCCTTTGGTGCATTGTTCTAGAGAAAAGACTTGAAGAATGTACAAAACTAGTTACCCCCTCTCTGTTGTAACTTTATCTACCCCAGTGTTCCCCAAAGTGGGTTTTGTGAACCACTACTCTCCCAGTATCTATTTGTAGATATTCTCTGATTCAAGGATTCTTTGGACACAGATGGTTGGATAGCACTGAAATAAACACAAACCAGATATCTTCATAGCACGTCTTTGAGGCTCTAATTTGCACACAAAGACCATGAATGTATAGATGGTGGTGGGGGAAGAAGGCTGGAAGAGAGAGTATGCAGGTTTCCAAAATTACACCATTTAAAAAAGTGGTTCCCTAAACTGATAACCTAATAAACTTGAAGGGTAACACATAAATTTTCAGTTTGGGAAATGCTGGTCTACACTTCTGCTTCTGGAAAATTTGGCGCTGTAGCAGAGGACTTTGAGTTCATGATTTTTTTTTCTGTATTCAAAGATGACATTTCTTTCCTTTAAATTTTTTTAACATCCTTATTGGAGTATAATTGTTTATAATGGTTAGTTTCTGCTGTATAACAAAGTAAATCAGCCGTAGGTATACATATATCACTATATCTCTTCCCTCTTGTGTCTCACTCCCACCCTCCCTATCCCACCCCTCTAGATGGACACAAAGCACTGAGCTGATCTACCTGTGCTATGCAGCTGCTTCCCACTAGCTATCTATTTCACATATGATAGTGTAAATATGTCCATGCCACTCTCTCACTTCATCTCAGCTTACCTTTCCCCCTCCCCATGTCCTCAAGTCCATTCTCTGTCTGCATCTTTATTCCTGTTCTGCCCCTAGGTTATTCAGAACCATATATTTTTTTGATTCCATATATATGTGTTAGCATATGGTATATGTTTTTTCTCTTTATGGCTTACATCACTCTGTATGACAGTCTCTACATCCATCCACCTCACTACTAATAACTCAATTTCATTTCTTTTTATGGCTGAACAACATTCCACTGTATATATGTACCACATCTTCTTTATCCATTTATCTATCGATGGACACTTAGGTTTCTTCCATGTCCTGTCTATTGTAAATAGAGTTGCAATGAATATTGAGGTACATGACTCTTTTTGAATTATGGTTTTCTCAGGGTATATGCCCAGTAGTGGGATTGCTGGGTCAAAATGTAGTCTATTTTTAGTTTATAAGGAACCTCCATAGTGTCCTCCATAGTGGCTCTATCAATTTGCATTCCCACCAACAGTGCAAGAGGGATTGCTTTGCTCCACACCCTCTCCAGCATTTACTGTTGGCATATTTTTGATGATGACCATTCTGACAAGTGTGAGGTGATACCTCACTGTAGTTTTGATTTGCATTTCTCTAATTATTAGTGATGTTGAGCATCCCTTCATATGTTTGTTGGCAATCTGTATATCTTCTTCGGAGAAATGTTTATTTAGGTCTTCTGCCCATTTTTGGATTGGGTTGTTTGTTTATTTGATATTGAGCTGCATGGGCTGCTTGTAAATTTTGGAGATTAATCTTTTGTCAGTTGTTTCATTTGCAAATATTTTCTCCCATTCTGAGGGTTGTCTTTTTGTCTTGTTTATGGTTTCTTTTGCTGTGCAATAGCTTTTAAGCTTCATTAGTCCCATTTGTTTATTTTTGTTTTCATTCACATTTCTCTAGGAGGTGGGGGTCAAAGGATCTTACTGTTATTTATGTCATAGAGTGTTCTGCCAATGTTTTCCTCGAAGAGTTTTACAGTGTCTGGCGTTACATTTAGGTCTTTAATCCATTTTGAGTTTAAATTTGTGTATGGTGTTAGGGAGTGTTCTAATTTCATTTTTTACATGGAGCTATCCAGTTTTCCCAGCACCAGTTTTTGAAGAGTCTGTCTTTTCTCCATTGTATATTCTTGCCTCCTTTATCAAAGTTAAGGTGACCTATGTGCATCAGTTTATCTCTGGGCTTCCTATCCTGTTCCATTGATCTATATTTCTGGTTTTGTGCCAGAACCATACTGTCTTGATTACTGTACTTTGTAGTATAGTCTGAAGTCAGGGAGACTGATTCCTCCAGTTCCATTTTTCTTTCTCAAGATTGCTTTGGCTATTTGGGGTCTCTAGTGTTTCCATACAAAATGTGAAATATTTTGTTCTAGTTCTGTGAAAAATGCCATTGGTAGTTTGATAGTGATTGCACTGAATCTGTAGATTGCTTTGGGTAGTAGAGTCATTTTTCCACTGCTGATTTTTTTAATCCAAAACATGGTATATCTCTCCAGCATTTGTATCATCTTTAATTTCTTTCATCAGTGTCTTATAATTTTCCACATACAAGTCTTTTGTCTCCTTAGGTAAATTTATTCCTATGTATTTTATCCTTTTTGTTGCAGTGGTTAATGAGAGTGTTTCCTTAATTTCTATTTCAGATTATTCATCATAAGTATGTAGGAATGCAAGAGATTTCTGTGCATTAATTTGGTAACCTGCTTCTTTACCGAATTCATTGATTAACTCTAGTAGTTTTCTGGTAGCACCTTTAGGATTTTCTATGTATGGTATCATGTCATCTGCAAACAGTGACAGTTTTACTTCTTTTCTGATTTGGATTCCTTTTATTTCTTTTATTTCTCTGATTGCTGTGGCAAAAACTAACAAAATTATGTTGAATAATAGTGGTGAGAGTGAGCAACCTTGTCTTGTTCCTGATCTTAGTGGAAATGGTTTCAGTTTTTCACCAATAAGAACCATGTTGGCTGCTGTTTCATAATATATGGCCTTTATTATGTTAAGTTCCCTCTGTGACTACTTTCTGTAGGGTTTTTACCATAAATTGATGTTGAATTTTGTCAAAAGCGTTTTCTGCAACTATCGAGATGATCATATGGTTTTTCTCCTTCAATTTTTTATTATGGTTTATCACATTGATTAATTTGTGTATATTGAAGAACCTTTGCATTCCTGGGCTAAACCCCACTTGATCATGGTGTATGATCCTTTTAATGTGCTGTTGGATTTTGTTTGCTAGTATTTTGTTGAGGATTTTTTCATCTATGTTCATCAGTGATATTGGCCTGTGGTTTTCTTTCTTTGTGACATCTTTGTCTAGTTCTCATATCAGAGTGATGGTGGCCTCGTAGAATGAGTTTGGGAGTGTTCCTCCCTCTGCTATATTTTGGAACAGTTTGAGAAGGTTAGGTATTAGCTCTTCTCTAAATGTTTGATATATTTCACCTGTGAAGCCATCTGGTCCTGGGCTTTTGTTTGTTGGAAGACTTTTAATCACATTTTCAATTCCAGTGCTTGTGATTGGTCTGTTTATATTTTCTATTTCTTCCTGGTTCAGTATCGGAAGGTTGCGCTTTTCTAAGAATTTGTCCATTTCTTCCAGGTTGTCCATCTTATTGACATATTGTTTGCTTGTAGTCATCTCATGATCCTTTGTATTTCTGCAGTGTTATTTGTTACTTCTTTTTCATTTCTAATTCTGTTGATTTGAGTCTTCTCCCTTTTTTTCTTGATGAGTCTGGCTAATGGTTTATCAATATTGTTTATCTTCTCAAAGAACCAGCTTTTAGTTTCATTGATCTTTGTGATCTTTTCCTTCATTTCTTTTTCATTTATTTCTGATCTGATTTTTATGATTTCTTTCCTTCTGCTAACTTTGGGGTTTTTTTTGTTCTTCTTTCTCTAATTGCTTTAGGTGTAAGGTTAAGTTTTTTATTTGAGATGTTTCTTGTTTCTTGAGGTAGGATTGTATTGCTATAAACTTCGCTCTTAGAACTGCTTTTGTTGCATCCCATAGGTTTTGGGTCATCGTGTTTTCATTGTCATTTGTTTCTAGGTATATTTGATTTACTCTTGATTTTTTCAGTGATCTCTTCATAATTTAGTAGCATATTGTTTAGCCTCCATGTGCTTGTATTTTTTACTGATTTTTTTTCTGTAATTGATATCTAGTCTCATAGCTTTGTGGTTGGAAAATATGCTTGATATGGTTTCAATTTTCTTAAATTTACCAAGGCTTGATTTGTGACCCAAAATATGATCTATCCTGGAGAATGTTCCATGAGCACTTGAGGAGAAAGTGTTTTCTGTTGTTTTTTAAATGGAATGTCCTATGAATATCAGTTAAGTCCATCTTGTTTAATGTATCATTTAAAGCTTTTGTTTCCTTATTTGTTTTCATTTTGGATGATCTGCCCATTGGTGAAATTGGGATGTTAACGTGGTTTACGTTTATTGTGTTGCTGTCAATTTCTCTTTTTATGTCTGTTAACCGTTTCCTTATATACTGAAATGCTCCTATGTTGGGTGCATAAATATTTACAATTGTTATGTCTTCTTCTTGGATTGATCCCTTGATCATTATGTAGTGTCCTCCTTTGTCTCTTGTAATAGTTTTAATTTTGAAGTCTATATTGTCTGGTACGAGAATTGCTATTCCAGCTTTCTTTTGATTTCCATTTGCATGGAACATATTTTTCTATCCACTCACTTTCAGTCTCTATGTCCCTAGGTGTGAAGTGGGTTTCTTGTACACAGCATATACACGGGTATTGTTTTTGGATCCATTCAGCCAGTCTATGTCTTTTGGTTGGAGCATTTAATCCATTTACATTTAAGTTAGTTATCCATGTATATGTTCTTATGGCCATTTTCCTGGTCTCCCTCCAGGCTGGTTGTGATGCTGTAGCTTCCTTCAGGCTGTGTTCACACAGTCATCTCCAGTCCTCTCCCTGGAATCTGACCTGTGATGCCTGAGCCTCAGATTGCAGCCATCACCCACCCCAGCCAGTGAGTGGTGAAGCCTATCAGGTTGGTAAGTGCTGGTCACACCAATCCTCTGTGTGGAAATCTCTCCGCTTTGCCATCTGCATCCCTGTTGATGTGCTCTCCTCCATTGTTCTGAAGCTTCCCCCCTCCCACTCCTCCTCTCCACCAGTGAAGGGGTTTCCTAGTGTATGGAAGCTTTTCCTCCTTCACAGCTCCCTCCCAGAGGTGCAGATTCCATCCCTATTCTTTTGTCTCTGTTTTTCCTTTTTTATTTTGCCCCACCTAGGTATGTGGGGAGTTTCTTGCCTTTTGGGAAGTCTGAGGTTTTCTGCCAGTGTTAAGTAGGTGTCCTTTAGGAGTTGTTCCACATGTAGATGAATTTTTGATGTATTTGTTGGGAGGAAGGTGATCTCCAAGTCTTAATTCTCTGCCATTTTGAAGGTCTCCCCAACGTTGGCATTTCTGATACATAGCATGTAGGTAAAATCAGAGCTTTAAAATGTTGCAATGAGTTATTTAAATGTTCATTCAATTCCCTATGACCAGCAGTAAATAAATGCAAGCCCTACTTGAGAAGGTAGCAAAAAGGGAACTAAACTACCAGAATCCAAGAATGACATTAGGACTCTAATTTCAAGGCTGAAAGAATGGATCATAGAACAATGGTCAGGTCTTGCTATGGCTGTATGCCTGAAGGGTGGGGTGAAGTGGGTAGCTAGTAGTGGCTTATGTGCCACATACTTGCCAATCTGGCAAAGCTCCTCCTGAAGGAAACTGCCAGCCATATGCATGACTTAAGGGATACTGATATATTTTTCCTGAAATAGGTATTTCATTTAATTAAGTCGTCTGTGTGTATCTTATACAAATATAGTCTCCACTTCTCTGAGCCAGTAAGTGGTGAAAAACACTTGAAAGATTGTTCCTATGGGTTTTCTCCCCTCACTTTTAACTTAGATGTTTTCCATGCTACCCTGTAGAATTACATTTTTCTTAAAAAACTAAATGAATCAGGGTGGCATTTAGGTAGATTTTTAAGTTAAAGAATTGTTTCCCAGTGATTTCTGATGCACGCACACACATGCACACACATACATAAATGTACACAATGAAACACAAACAATTTTTAAAAAAAAACATGAAAATAATGAAGGAAATACATCCAGGACTAAGGAGTGTGTGTTTTATATAGTATTATATTTTGGGTTTTTTTTTTCTGGTTTTTATCATGAAAATGATTTGACAATAAATGTAAAAAATAGGAGCAAAAAGCTCTAAGAGCATTTCAGAAGGTACAAATAAGGAAAAACATACAAAGGGGAGAGAGACAATCTTTCTGACGATGCAAAGGATATATACAATAGGTATATCAATATTGCTGGATTGCCTTGTTTTGATTTTTCTCTTTCATTTTGGTAATCTCTATAGCAATAAGTGTTCACCCATTGCAATTATTTGGCAATAATAATATTAATAATAGTAATAAATATTACAGTAACTCAATCTGCTGATGCTCTACATTTCATTCATTAATTGTTTTACTACATCTTCCAAGGAACGAAGTAATTTGGGTACCATGATATTACTTGTACTCTTTAGTTTCTTCATTTATTTACCATACAGGTAGATATTCACTGCCAGTAACTATATTAACTATATTAAGTATTAGACATAGTAAACAATAGAAAAAAGTACTTGTCCTCAAGCATTGTCCAGCATGATGGGAGAAACATTGCCTTGATAAATAAACATAGTGTGCCTTTTCAGATTCCAATCACTTCTTTTCTTCTTGTTTGATTGGAATCCAACTTCACCAAGTTGGCCAGCCTTTTTCAGATTTTCATAAACCACACACCACTGCAGTGTGGGACCCCACTTACAGAGTATTCACTAAACAGTCAGATGATGCAACCCAGGTTACCACTTGTGGTAAACAAAGACGAATGAGAAAGAGAGGCAGGAAGGATCCAGGTGCATAAATCTCCCCTACCATAGAGGACTACCTCAAGCAGTGCTTCCCTCAACCCATCCTGCACATTGATCTACCTGCTGTATCTCATCACTGCACAGTTTGAAATGGTAACCAGAATAAGAAGGAATCACCTTGCACTGCATTATGTCTTTTGTTTCTTCACTACTCCTTTCCCCTCACTTTCATCATTCTGGGCTTGCACCTCTCAGATATTAGCATATTAATCCTTATTTCCTACTTTATTTCTAGTGAGCCTGGGGTAATACACAACCATGGAAGCAAAAGGATCGATGGAGCTAAAAATTATTATAAAAATAGGAAGATAGCAATTAACACGTGGGAAAACTAAACAGTAATTAGATTACCAATTATTGAGTGATGAATACTTTAAACCTAGCATTTATAATTTTTCAAATGACCCTGCAAGAGAACTACTATTTATATTAGACCTTTCAGGAAAATGCAGTTCAGGTGAAAAAGGTCCTGACAAGGTCTTGCAGCTAATATTGATAAGAGGAGATTCAAAACTAGGGTTTCCTGTGCTCACAGACTGTATTCTTTCAACCCAGTGTTTAAGAGATCAGGGCAGGCTTCCCTGAGAATGTAGATTTGTTGTATAGTTAAGGAGTTCATAAGGCAAAGAAGACCTTCCAATCTGAGGGAATAATACTAGCAAACGGGCATATATTATGTATCACAAACCAAGTGCTTAAATCAGAAGGCTGGAGCTTTTTTGTTTGCAACTCTATTTGCAGCTTGAGCAGCTCTTCTCCACTACAAGCTACATCATTCAGGGAAAACAAAATTCATCTAAATTGAGTAGTAAACCTCAATTTTGTCAATGAAGAAAGAAAGAAAGAAAGAAAAAAAGAAAGAAAGAAAGAAAGAAAGAAAGAAGGAAAGAAAGAAAGAAAGAAAGAAAGAGAAAGGAAGAAGGGAATGAAGGAAGGAAGGAAGAATAAAGAGTGGCTTACTACCTCCTGCTGCTTCCATAAACTTTTGCTCAATGTTTATTTTCATTTTCCTACTAATGCAAGAGAATTTACAAAACTGTAACCCAGAAAGATTATGTAACCTTTAAAATAAGTTTCTCCCTAGATTTAGAATTGCTCTATAACATAAACATTGACCTGACAGACAGAGATAAAAAGAATATGTTGTTCTGGGAATGCCAAGGTCACTGCTGGGAAGACACTTACGTGCTGATGAATGATCTGTAGATTGCTGAGCTGGGAAAGTTTCAGAATTGTCAATGCTTGAATAAATAAATAATTGTATAAATAAGAGTCAGAGGCAATGATTCAGAAAAAAAGGAGCTAGGAAGAATGAAGTAAGACAAGAATAAAACTAAACTGAGGGCAAATAGATGAAAAAAGTAAAAGGAAAGGAACTTCTGGCAAAGCCATTCTTTGCTTCAAAGTTTGCTTACTGTGCTACTTTTTATTTATTTGGACATTTTTGCAGTGGCAGATATCTGTATTTTGGAAAGTGTTTTACATCATAGAATAACTTTATGCTATTATGTTTATGTTTTGAAAATACTTTCTGTCCTTTGGTATTTTTTATTTTAATGTCATTATCCTAGTGGACCTTGTTGATATGCAAATGAATTATCTATAAAACATAGCAACACCTTATTATCATCTAACACAAGAGATTGTATGATTTTTATCAGTTAAAATATAGTCACCAATGCACTTTCAGAGTTCAGAGGAGGGTAAGCTGTGATTCCTATGTTAATGTGGTAGGTAGGAGAAATCTAATGGGGATAGACAAAGATTTACAGATGTACGAGATGCTGGTAGGAAAGCAAATCTACAAAATCAGTAAGCTTTATAAATGTTGGGAGTGTCTGGAGAGGGGATAGCTGGACTTATGGAGGTTGTATGAGGCATCACTCCTTGGGCTGCTCCAGTGATTTTTGGCAAAAACCTTTGTATAAAGAAATAATAGAGGTTAAAAGGAAGAAAGGAGGAAAGTAAGAGGTAGAAAGTATAAAATCCTTCATGTTGTTGCTCCTATGACTTTGGACAAGTCTCTAATACTCATTATCTCTCATTTTCTCACCTGTAAAATGGAAATGTAATATGTTATATAAATTAAAGCAGAGTACAGGAATAGCTGATTCTCAATTTTCTTAACTCTCTGAAAGTTACTAGAAAGTGGATGACATATTTGGAAAAGCATAGAAACGAATTTGAAGTAAAACAGATATGAGTGTGACTCTTCTCTGAATTTCTGGTTGAATTAACCTGGAAAAGTTATGCCCTAAGATGTTACGGAATAAAACCCAAATTAACTTTTTGGCCAACCCAATATTTAGATGTGTTGGGATATTTTGATTCTATTAAGAATTGAACCGACTGCTATAGAAGACGATAGATTAGACATGATAAGAAAGCCAGAACTTAGAGCTAATATTTGAAGATACTGTTTTGAAAAACCTTTCAGTAAATAAAACTTTATTTTTTACAATTGACATTAATTTTCTTACTTTTTATCTTTCTGGAACCTCTGTTTTGACAAACAATCTCATAGTCTTCCTAGCCTCCTCTTTTGCCTTTTTTTTTTTTTCTGGATTTAAGTACTTTTAATTGTCTCCCATTATGCTGGGAATTCAGATGGGTAAACTTGCAATAGAACCTATCCTTTAGCAAGATATGATAGAACAAATTTATAACAAGATGCCAGAACTACCAACTGTGCATGGCATTTCTGGATAATTCTGAAACCATGCTACTTTGTCGACTGGTTCCTGGTACAGGGAGTCTCATGGGAGCTACTACAGAACAAGGCCCAGCAGGCTTGCAAAGGCAAGTAGACCACAAGGAAATGATCCTAGCCAAAGTTACTAATGCATGATTCTTACCACATTATGACCCAATCCCTCTCTGTTACCACCACGACTAATGACTAATATTCATATAACCTCATTCTTGAAGTTTGAAATTACTATTCTCTTATGGAGAATTTATAGCTGCCTTTGACCTCCTTAACTTCAGCCACCATACTTCTCTATGATTAAACATAATTTTTGATGGTAATTAATGGTAACCATGAGGCTGATATTGTAAGAAGGTCTAATTATGGATACCTTTGGTAGTTTAGACAAAGTCTTAGAGAATTAATCTTAGAGGAAATGAAGAGTAGTCAAGGATCTAAAAAGGAATGGACAAAAATAAGTTCATATTTTAGGAAGATCTTTCTTGGAACCAAGAAAATTATCAACTGCATGTGAGAGGAGGTAGGTTTTTGAAAGAAGCAAAGATACCAGCTATACAACTTTTGTACTAATACAAGTGAATGATTAATAGAACACTATGTTAAGGTAGTGATGAGGGAAAGAAACAAGGCTAAACAAAACACATTAAAGTCATATAGTCAACATGAACTAGAATTTAATTAAATACGAGAAGTGAGGAGGAAAACAAGCTAAGTATGAGACCCCGGTTTCTGGATTGAGATACTTGATAAATGAGGAAAATAGAGATTTGAACAAAATGTAAGTTTGGTTTTATATGTAAGGAATGTGACGTTTCTATGAGTAATACAGAAAAAGTTGACAACATTATGGATACTAAGAGTGAAAAGGGTTGCAGAATGGAGGAATTAATAGTTTCATAGTTTAATAGAGTGTATACATCTGAGACATTGCAGGGAGGTCAAGTCAGGTGAAGACTGAACATTCTTTATTACATTTCTGTTCATCTCCACGTTTACCCTTCTTTAAATATTTAGGTTAGTAACTTGATGCTAGTTCAAGGGAACACAGTAGGACACTATGAAGTAATGCCGTGAGATCTCTTCACAAATCAGCTTCTTCCCAACAGAAAAACAACAAGAAGACTCACATTTTCATTTTTCACTGGGCCCCACAAATTATGTAGCCAGTTCTGTCTTCAAGGATATTTGTGTGTGTGTGTGTGTGTGTTTGCTTCATAGAATTTGGTAACATGCTACCTTATAATGGAAAGCCATATAACTAGGATAGTTTTTCTGACAAATAGACAAAAATGAAAAGATTTTTAAAAACATTTTTGTTGCTTTTAAAAAAATAACACCTTAGGTCAAGGTAATTGAACCTGAATGGTTTGTGTGATTTAAAAGGAACACCCCTGAAGTTACTGAGAACTTAATCACAACTGAGGGGCCATAGAGAAAAACTGAATTTTGACCCTTGCACATTCTCTTTCATTTTGAGAAACAAATGATGTCCCAAGAGACAAAGTTGGTCATTGGGATTCTTATAAAATACCATATATTTACTCAGAAATTGCTTAGCATTAACTCTTAAGAGGAGTTGTGCTTTTTTCTTGAAATCAACATTTTTACTGAGGAAGAAAAAATAAGTCAAATGATAAATTTTTAACTACAGTCCAAGTAGCAATATGAATAAGCACAACTCACAACCATTTAGTTAATTGTCCCAGGATGGTACATGTTTAGAAGACAGTATCTATGCCTCTAGCATCATGTAAAATCAGTGGGTAGCAAGGAGATCCAGACTTGGAAAAGTTAAATTTTTATCTAATAATCAGGGAGAAGAGGGTCCACAAGCAGATTAAGTGTTAAAAACCTGCCTTGTATTCATTGTGAACTCTCCTATTTCTAGGTTTGACCTCTCATTAACATATCCTTACTCTTTACTTGCTTGGTTTCTATATACTCTTTACTAGGTTTTGATGCTGCTGCTGTTGTTATTGTTTTTAAGCTTCAATATTGGTTATGCACAGGTATTTACCTTCTTCCTCCTGTTCCCAGCCATGTATCCTACCCACACCTCCATTTTGAGGCCAGTTAGGTTCAGTTTCACATGAGATTAAATCTCTTTTTTCTGCGAAAACCTGTGTCATTAGGATTGTTGAGGGAAATTGGGATCTAACATGTTTACATCTTGACTTTTAAACAGAACATTTGCTATCATTTCAGTACTGTTACCAAGTCCAATCTCCCACTGCTCACAGCACAACAGATCAATAAATTGAGAGACCAGTTGCTGAGGCAAAGAATAGTGACTTTATTTGGAAAGCCAGCAGACTGAGAAGGTGGTGGACTAGTGTCCCAAAGAACTATCTTACCTGAGTTAGAACTCAGGCTTCTTTTCTACTAAAAAGGGTGGGGATGTGGCTGGTTGTTGCAAACTTGGTGTAGGAATCCTTTGTTCTTACTGCTGTCCAAGTAGGTCTGGCCACAATATTCCTATAAAACTCCAACAAGTCAAATACTATTCTCTGTTCTGCAAATTTTTATCTCTATATGAATGGAAAAGTGTTGTATCTTTAAAAGTCAGAGCCTTGAGAATAGATTAACCTTTATATTTCAGGCTATAGGAAACATTCTTCTGCAAAAGTACAGAGCCAGCATTACTAAGCACAGGCAACAGAGCACAAGGGTTACAGCTAAAGGAATATATCATATATGGAATCAGATTTGTTCTTCTCTGTTATAGTACTATGTTTTGTAGTGCCTGGTACCCAAGACTTTTCTTAGTCTGCAATTGCCCACCTAGTTCTATAGGTAACTGAAATGATTTTTCCATTTACAAAAATGGTTACTATTCCTCTATTTACTTTCTAAAAAAAATAAAAGTTTGATCTCTTATTCATTGCTACTTCTTGTTTTTATTTGTTTTTGTTTCATGTTTGTTGTTTGTTTTGGATGAGGAGGTTATTTTGTTCCACTTTATCTCCACTGATAACACAGGGAAGTAAATGCATGTAGTTATTCCACTGTGTTTAAATTGTCATTGTGGAGCTTCACACTGACCTTGCACATTTTTCACCCTCAGTCAGTAGTCTTGCACTACTTTTGGCATGGGAAAGAAATGTAATTCATGCAGTGATCATTCTGACTCTCTCTCTCTCTCTCTCCCCTTCTGTGTATGTGTGTGTGTGTGTGTGTGTGTGTGTGTGTGTGTGTATCACAGCCCCAGTCTAAAGAATGTCACCTGATCTCAAATTGCTTGTTTGTGTAGTTCTGCTATTCTTGATCTTGTGTTAATTAGACATACCAATATCATCATGAGTATCACGATTACCACCTTCAGATTCATCACCACCATTTTCACATTATCAACTCTCCAACATATTTAGAACAAAATGAAATGGTCTAAGCTTACTGTTTACCATACACTAGGCTAAGTGCTGTATATTGGAAACTTAGAAAAACACAATTAGGTACACATATTTATCACGGCTAATTTACACTTGGGAAAAGTAAGGCAGGAAAGCTAAAATAAAATTCCCAAAGTTACATAATTAGAAAGTGGCAGTGCTGGGGGTGGGTGGGAGGGAGGGATTGGGAGTCTGGGATTAGCAGATGCAAACTATTATATATAGAATGGATAAACAACAAGGTCCTACTGTATAGCACAGGAAACTATATTCAGTATCCTGTAATAAACCATAATGGAAAAGAATATGAAAAAGAACATATATATATGTATAACTAAATCACTTTGTTTTATAGTAGAAATTAACACAACATTGTAAATCAACTATAGTTCAATAAAATAAATTAAAGAAAAAAGAAAGAGGCAGTGCTTCTACATGAACCTGAGTCTGCTTGGATATTGTATTTTGTTCTTAAAATATATCTTATTTTTGTGATAAGATATCACAAAATGCTTTGTGATAAGAATACATTATTTTGATAGAAATAAAACACATCAATTCATTTTGATAGGAAGTTTGATAGGAATAAAAAAACCTCAATTTAACTCTTTAGAGTTTTTGCATCTACTAAAATCAGTATTACCTTCATAAAAGAGAAGTTGTCTAGGTGTTCACTTGGCTCAAAACCATCACATACATTCATTAATCTTATGTAAGCGTTACCTTAACAGAGATTTTAAATTAGGATAAGCTTGAAGTAAGCTTCCCAAATTGGTTCTATTTGGCTTTATGGATACATTTATTTATTTTATAGTTCTTCATGGTTTACACACGAAGGCAGCTAAAATGGCACTTGAATGTCAACGAAGTCAGTCTAATCAGTAGTCTTTTCTTGCAGTGAGTAAAGATAAGTTGAAAAGATGGCAGCATGTAGTGACACTAATAACCATAGAACAGACTCTGTAGCCGAAATGTTAGAGAAATCAGTGAGTAGTTTGTTCTTTCTCTTTTGATTATTATAGTCTCAACATGTATCTTGGAGTCAGCTTCTTACAACACCACATGTAAATTGATTATCCTTTTAAGGGATCTGAATATGAGGTTCTTTGAAAAGAAGTAAAAAGAAAATGGGCTTTTTAACATAAAACTCAAAAAAATAAATAGGGTCATGTTTGATTCTTCAACTGTTTAAATACAGTCAGTCATGAGAAAGATTGTGGTTTGCCCTAGACAATGGAAACACAACTAACAGGTTGACTTGGAAGACATATTTGGGGTAACATCAGAAAGAAGTGACTAACACTGAGAGTACCAATGATCAAATAATTCTCTCTCCTTGACAGAAAATATCAAGAGGAGACTGCATGGTCATTTTTTAGAGATATTTGAGTATGGATTCTTCCTTTGGGTGGATAAATAGAATATAGCCCTCAGAGGCTTCCACAAACACTAGGATGCTACAATCTTATTATCTCCTTGCTCACACAGTGTTCCAAGGGCAGGATACCATTACAAGGCTGGGACCTTGGCTTCTCTAGCAACTCTGTGTGCTGAGAGCATAGCAAACGGAGACATGATGGGAATCCACAGGGTCAGAAACTTAGTATGTTTCAGGGAAAGTCTGAAGGGCAGACATGCCCTGAATATCAAATGACCAAAATTGGTTTAGGCCCTTTTTCTATGCTCAATTCCAGCGACTTCTGTGAGCCTAGTGCACTGTCTGTAGGCAGGCTCTTTTGCTCTGCATGTGTTTACTTCTCTGCAAATTGTTTTTCTTTTTTTTTTTTTCTTTTAAAACAGCAACCACTGTTAAGAATCAAAGTCCATTTGCATGGTGCGGTGCCAGTAGAATGTACTTTATTGGACAATAGGCCTTCTGACACATCCGTTTGAAATCTTAATCCAGGAGCTCTGCTGCATTTCTAACATTATGACAACAGATCTGAAGGAAGAGATTTTATTTGATCATGATTTTAAATTTATCACTCATTACTTTGGATAAATGAATGGAGAATTAATTTGAACAAAATAGTAAAACTAATCCCAATGTTATGAAAGTTTTGACACTGCCAGAACAAAACAATTATCTTAATGTGCTGACCACTGCTTATGCCATAAAAGTACTCCTACACAGTTGTCAAACTAGTTGGAGCACACTATTATTTTCTCCAAGGCTGGATCTGGATCTTTGCCCAGAATATACACAAAATACTCCAGTCATTGTAGTGCTTAAGAAAGAATGTTGCTTAGGAGGAAAAAAAGTTGATCACTGGATACAAACAAACAAGAACTACAGTTCACTTCATCGGGGGAAATAAGTCTGGACAGCGAAGTAAATAGACTAAAACCTTGAAGAGCATACATTTAAAAGTAAGACAAACATCTGCCAATGACACTTAGAATATGACTGACATGCCAATGAGGAATTGAGTATGAATTATGCTATTTAAATTAAAATATTTTCTAATTAAAGGGTTTAGGGTACAGAGCAGGATGAGGTAGAATTAAGGAGGGGATTGAATAAGATATCTTCCCAAAATGTTTGACTATAAAACAAAAAATATAGCTTGGATAGAGCTATTTTTAACCTGAGCTTGTTGAACTGTATTAAAATTACAGACTTCTAGGTATTAAAGACCATAGTAATAGAAGACAGTGGAGGTGGAAAGGCCATTACAATTCACTAAGTTCTAACACTTCATCCTTTAAGTAAGGAACATAACAGCAAGATGTGCAAGTAACTTGCTCCAGTTTATATAGATAGTAGATTACCATGATCTCGTGTCTTTCTCTGCCCACACCACTCTGCCATTATGTCTAATACCTCATTGATTCTCATTCCTCCTTACATTTTCAAGACCCAGAAGGCATATAATTCACTCTGCTGGTAATAAAAACAGTAACACTTGATATGTGTGTGTGTGTGTGTGTGTGTGTGTGTTTGTATGTGTGTGCATATGCATATGGGGAAAGTAGAGCAGGGTGGAAGAGGGGAGAGGTGTACTTTGAAAAATATTTAGAGAAATCCTGATATTCCTGCAGACAACCCTGTCATGTGCCCTCCTTCTTAGCTACTTTCATCCCCACAGTGAGAATTATTTTTTAGAATTCAATGCATATTCACATAATATGCTAATTACATAGGCTGTTCGCTAACCTACTAGAAATCAGCTTCAGTATGTTGCAGAATTACATATAATTGCTGGATACAGATCTCCCTGTAAGAGAATGTGGGAACTTAATCGAACCTTTGGTGCAATGTAACAAAGAGCCCCCCAAACAACTCTTCAGGCTATTCATTTCAGCCATACAGTTAATCTGTTATTTTCTCCCAGTTTTTAGAAAGCCAAACTGTCATTTGAATGAGTTGACCAAATAATTGGTCATTATATAGACACAGGCTTGGGGTATGACCTTAGTAGTTGGTAAAGCAGAGTCTCAATTCCCCCATAGAAAGAATGCCATGATATAAATAGGCCAAATGCCCAGACACCTGAATTTTCTCCAACCTTATTTGTAACTAGGAACACCCATGGTCGCTGACTTAGGGTAGTTTGACTTATGATTTTTTTTTTTTTTGACTTTACAGTGGTGTAAAAGTGACATCAGTTCATTAGAAACTGTACTTCAATTTTGATTTTTGATTTTTTCCCAGGCTATTTGTATGTGTTACATATTCTTTCGTGATGCTGGGCAGAAGCCGTGAGCCACAGCTCTTAGTTAACCACACAATCATGAAAGTAAACAACCATATACTTAACGACTATCCTGTTTTTCACTTTCAGTACAGTATTCAATAAATTACATGAAATAGTCAACACTTTATTATAAAATAGGCTTGTGTTAGATGATTGCCCAACTGTATGTAGGCTAATGTAAATGTTCTGAGCATGTTTAAGGTAGGCTAGGCCACGTGGTGATGTTCAGTAAGATGTATTAAGTGCAATTTCAACTTATGATATTTTCAACTTTGATGGGTTTATTGGGAAGTAACTCCATTGTAAGTTGAAGGAGATCTATATCACAAAATGTACCCATCCTCTTTATTACCTACAAGGTCCAGTTATTAAAATTAAAATGTTTTATTTGATATGCAAGTCTGTCTATATAACAATCATTTTAAACAGTTTGCATTATTAAAAAGAAATTAGAAAAAAAGATTTTTCTAAACAAATGAATCTTCAATTCTTCACACCACAGTTTTTATAAGATAGAAACATCTGTCCAGGGTATAAGTAAGGTTAATACGATATTTTAAGGAGGAAAATACACTTAAGGTAAAACTACTGTAGAACTGTGAATTGCAAAAATTTTATAGAGAGAAGAAACAATGTTATGGGAACTCTGGAATCAGAAAAAATTGGAATTTAATTTCTGGATCCATCACTTTAATGATTGTGTGGCTTTAGGCAAATCTCATTCTCATTCTCAGTTTCTTCTGTAAAGTAGTAGCAATAACATACCTACATCATATGGTTCTGAGAACAAAAGGGATTATAATATATGCATTTAAAATATGTGGGTTGTTTATTTTGTTTGTAGCTCTTCATCTAGAGTGCTCTAAGCAATATATATAAGCAAAGTACCAGCAATTATTGTTGATTGTGGTCACAAAGTCAGAATAATTCCAATGAATAAAATGTGTCCATTGTGTTTTCATGAAGACATTCAGTTTCACAACTTCCAAATGGTTATTTGTTTTGAGCTTCTCAGAACCTGGTCTCTGTGTGTGGGTGCACACGCATGTGTATCTAAGCATGTGCATATTTTAAGCTCCAAATTTCTAACATCTCCATTTAAATTCCACTATCACTACTTCATTTATGTTATTTTCTCTCAAATCCATTATAAAGATTATTGGAAACCAGACAACATAATGATCACTTTAATATTCACCAGACATATTTTCTCTTATTTATTGAACATGAGTTTTCCATTTTTAGTATAACACTTTTTTCATCTTACTATATGTCGTAAGTAAACTATCCAGTTTCTATCTACTCAGGAATATCGGAATGTGTTGGAAAGCCATTATCTGGTAAATTGGATCCATTTAAACAACATGGATCATTCAGGCCAACAAAGTGAGTATTTTGCTCAAAAGATCTGTATAATTGCCTTAACTATTTTATTTTTCCATGTAAATAGATTATGTGCTACTTAGAGAAGTAAAATCTTTTTGACTTCTCGTTTTTAGGCCTAAAAACCAGAAAATTGCAAATATGAGAAGAGAGTATGATATAGTTACCCATATAGTTCATACAATATAATGGACAAAAGGATATATTTAACATTTGCTAAATCAGGAATGAGATTAAGACCCACCATTTAATCAGAATAGATTGTTGTTGAACAATGCCCAGACACACATGAGATGTGCCTATCCCATTACTGAATCAGAATGAGAAAGCTGCAGTGAACTATATTTTGTCCAGAAATATACATTAGTGGATTGTTTTGTCATTCAACTGCTAAGTGCAATAACATTTAAAATAACCTTCTTGTCATAAAGTAAACATCTAAAGCAAGGAAAATAAGATGTGTTCCTTCCTCTACTTAGAGGATATATTTAGAGAACATAAAAAAATTAAAAATTCCCAGCATCAAGCATGAGTCTTTCAAAAACACAAAAACAAAACAAAACAAAAAATCCTGTAATGTCAATCACCTTCCCCTTACAGCCCAAATTAAAACACTTCAATGTCTTTCTGTTGGTCTTAAAAAAGACCAAACATTTTTAAGAGGTTTAATAAATCTCAACATAATCCGACCCCTGCCTTTCTCTTCAATCTCATTCCTGGTCCTTCCCTCTCAAAACTCCAAATGTTTTTTCAGTTACTTGTATTAAACATCTTCCCTCTTGCTAGGGGCATGCTTTGTTCCTTCTATCTGATCCCTTTTGCTCTTTGCCTAATTATCTCCTATTCTTCAATCTCAGTCATATATGAAATGTCCAGAAAAAGCAAATCTATTGAGAAAGTCGCTTAGTGGTTGCCGAGGGCTGAGAGTGGGAATGGGGATTAACTGTAAACTGAAATGAGGGATTTTACTGGAAGAATGGAAATGTTTTAGAATGAATTTATGGTGATGGTTGTAAATTTACTAAATTTACAACTCAGTAAATTTACTAAAATAATTGAATTGTACATTTAAAATGGGTACATTTTATGGTATGTAAATTATAATCCAATAAAAATGTTTTTTTTTTTTTTAAATATTCAGTGTGGTCTGGCTTTCCCATTAGCAATGATGTAATACCATTTAATAGTTTAATTTGTGTTCACCTGTAAGGAAAGCCATGTAAGCATTCTTCACAGATTCACAGCTTTTCCAGACCTTTCCTTTAACAGCTTGCATCTGAGGCTTTCTCTGGAAGAATGCTCTGGGCTACTGGAACCACTTGGCCTACCTGGAAGAGAGCCTGGAGTGCCTGGAGCTACAGTCCCCATGGTGGACCTTAGCCAATTACTAACTGGTACAGGAGGATGGAAACTGAGCTTTAATTTATGCTCCCAATAAGGCTGAAGCCAACTTTCCAGGGTCTCTGTCTGGATATGCACCCTTCTTAACAGGTTTCCCTTTCCTCTCCTACTTCCTGGATATAAGACGTACCAAGTTCTGAGATCTCTTTCTTAAGACTGACAGATTACTACCCAAGACACTGACCCATCCAGAAGCATGTGCTTTGAAGACTTAAAATATCAAATGTTGGGCTTCCCTGGTGGCGCAGTGGTTGAGGGTCTGCCTGCCAATGCGGGGGACACGGGTTCGTGCCCCAGTCCAGGAAGATCCCACATGCCACAGAGAGGCTGGGCCCGTGAGCCATGGCTGCTGAGCCTGTGTATCCAGAGTCTGTGCTCTGCAACGGGAGAGGCCACAACAGTGAGAGGCCCACGTACCACAAAAAAAAAAAAAAAAAAAAAAAAAAATCAAAAGTAATGTGGAACAATTTACAATGAACCTTGTACATCGTATTCTAATATGAGTTCCAGAGTTCTCCACATATTCTTCCATCTGTTAGGGGTACCCTGAACTGCTCTTCCTGTTCCTCTTCTCTTAGATGTATTTCAGTCCAAGTTAGGTATTATCTTCACTCAGGGAGTCTTCCCACAGCTTCCAGTATGGAACCAGTGTCTTTCCTGAGACCAGAACATTCTGTTGCTTCATTTTCATAACATTTAATATGCTTTATAGAAATTTCCGTATTACTAATCTCTCTTTGTCAACAGTGTAAGTCTAAATGAAGAGACTTTATCTTTTATGTATCACTTCTTACTGCCTAGTACAAGTTCTAACATATAGTAGGTATACAATTAATAGTGATTCAAAATAACTTAGCAATCTATATTTTATTATGGAATGCTGCTTAATATATAAATATGTTTTCATAAAGTTGAAAATCCTTTAAACTATCTAAATATATAAAAAATTTATATTATATAACTTTACATTAATTACACATTTATTTAAAAATAAAATGTTAGTGGTTATTTCTGGGTATTGGAGGGCATTTATGATTTATAATTCACAGTTTAACTTTATGTAATATTTTTTCTCAAATTAACAGTTATTACAATGTAGGAAAAAAGGAGAAGTTATTACAATGTAAGAAGAAAAAGTCTGAGTGGATTTAATTAAGAGCATATATTGGAGCCAAGACATGGAAGCAACCTAAGTGTTCATCGACAGATGAATAGACAAAGAAGATGTGGCACATATATACAATGGAATATTACTCAGCCATAAAAAGAAACAAAACTGAATTGTTTGTAGTAAGGTGGATGGACCTAGAGACTGTCATACAGAGTGAAGTAAGTCAGAAAGAGAAAAACAAATACTGTATGCTAACACATATATGGAATCTAAAAAAAAAAAAAATGAAAAAAATGTTTCTGAAAAAACTAGGGGCAGGACAAGAATAAAGGCACAGACATACAGAATGGACTTGAGGACACGGGGGTGGGGAAGGGTAAGCTGGGGCAAAGTGAGAGAATGGCATGGACATGTATACACTACCAAATGTAAAATAGATAGCTAGTGGGAAGCAGACGCATAGCACAGGGAGATCAGCTTGGTGTTTTGTGACTACCTAGAAGGGTGAAATAGGGAGGGTGGGTGGGAGACACAAGAGGGAGGAGATATGGAGATATATGTACATGTATAGCTGATTCACTTTGTTCTAAAGCAGAAACTAACACACCATTGTAAAGCAATCATACTTCAATAAATTTGTTAAAAAAAAAAAAAAAAAAAAAAAAACCATGGGCAGTACAAGGCTGAAAGAAAGACAAGTAAAAATTCCTGCAGAACAGGACCAGGGCAGAGGAGAGCTCTGGGAGCTAAGCATAGGATGCTAATACTGATGCTCAGAGGGACCAGCTACATCAGAGACAAAGCTCAGAAAATGCCTTGGGGCTAAAGGAATTGATATTGAAGGAAGCAGCAGAGCTAGCAAGAATAGTAATTTACCTTCATTTATAAGTTTACATTTTATTTGATATTTTGTAATATATACATACATTTTTGCATTTGAAATGTATTATATATTTAGCTTTGTGGTTTTTAAAATTTTATGAGTTCTGATCTCATTTTAAAATAAAACTCCTGGATTTGGGGCTTCCCTGGTGGCACAGTGGTTGAGAGTCCGCCTGTCAATGCAGGGGACACAGGTTCGTGCCCCAGTCCAGGAAGATCCCACATGCCACAGAGCGGCTGGGCCCGTGAGCCATGGCCACTGAGCCTGCACGTCCGGAGCCTGTGCTCCGCAACGGGAGAGGCCACAACAGTGAGAGGCCCGTGTAACACAAAAAATAAAAGAATAAAATAAATAAAATAAAATAAAATAAAACTCCTGGATTTGGAAATAGTGAACCAAATAAGAAAGAAAAACAAGAACATATATTAGGAGATTGGGATTGACATATATATATATATATACTACTAGGTTTAAAATAGGTAACTAGTGAGAACCTACTATATAGCACAGGGAACTCTACTCAGTGCTCTGTGCTGACCTAAATGGTAAGAAAATCCAAAACAGAGGGGATTATTTGTATACATATAGCTGATTCACTTCACTGTACAGCAGAAACTAACACAACATTGCAAAGCAACTATACCCAATTTTTTTTTTTAAAAGAGCATATAGTCATTACACATTGTCAGAATGTCATTTTTATTAGTGATTGCTGATATTGTCTATTAGGGGAGAAACAAGGCTATATTCAGGATCATTTATATCCTAATATGCAAGAAACTGCCTTCTCAGCTTAATCACAAGGCTGACTTTACAAGCCACATCTTTTAGTTATTATTAAAAATATAAATGAATAAAATCAGTTTTATTTTAAAAAGTTTCAGACAATTGTTGTAACTCTTTAGTGGCTAGAATCTTATGGCTTTAGAATGGCTATGTAAATTTTATTTTCATTCTCCAGGCTTGGCAGTGGTATAGGATAGGCCATATATGTGTATGTGTGTAACATCAATTTCTAAATATTTAAAATTATTGGTAATTTGATGAGTCAAATTAGTTTCCATATGTGTAATCATAGTTTTGATTATTATTATATAATAATCATTGTATTATTTTTGGTAAACACAAGGCTGAAAGAAGCCAACATAAAATCACAAAATGCCATAAAGCTAAGAACTAGAACAACATGACCCCAGAATGCTGAGAACTGACTTATGGCAAAATCTCCAGGGTTCACTTGGGCAAATTGTGTCTAAAAACTTTATTCTTGTGAAACGTTCTCCTTCAGAACGTTTCAGCTGGGACATATATGTTTTCACCAGCTGAACATTTATAGTTTATGATTTGGACTGTCAATTCAGAAATGTCACATTTCCAACATTACTGAACTCCCTGAAAACAATAATAATACATAAAAGGCAGAGGGAAAGAACTTGTCATTTCTTCCTGGCATAATAACAGATATAGATCTCAGATGATTGGGGTAGAAGATTTTCCTCTTGAGTAATAACTGAAGCATAAAAGGGTAATGAACAAATCATTGAATGGAAGTTGTAGTTTTCTTCCTTATTCCTCTGTTTTACTTTTCTATTGTCCTTTTCTATGTTTTTTCTTCTCTTTCATTAGTTCTCTCCTCCATTTTTTCTTCATCTGGTTTCTCTTCTTCTTACTTTTTCTTTTTACTCCATCTATTTCTTCAAATCTTCTTCCCTTCTCTGTCTCCCTTCCTTCCTTTTTTTTTCTTTATTCTCCCTTCCTCTTCTTTTTTCTTCTTGTCTTTCTCCACCTCCTTCCCTCCTTCTCCTCCTCCTCCTTCTTCACTTTGTATTATTAAGAAAAATTTTCCAGAATAGCATATTAATATTTTAGTAAAGATATTATTTTATAGGGCAAAACCCATTCCAATTTAGAAAATTTAAGACAGAAGAACATTCAGTTTAAGAAAAAGTGCGAGCTACAGAACATTAAACAGCGTTACTTATTGATGATTTGGTAACTTTACTGGAATATCAGTGAATATAATTAATATGGCTGATTCAATAAGCCATTGGTCCTCTACTCAAACCTCTTTACACTAAAAAATATATAAACTTTGGTCTTATACTATATCTCTCAAGTGAAAATACCTAAGGTTGAGTCAAAGATATGAGTATCTTTTTAAATCTCCATGGATAATGGTGTTATACAGTCCTTATTCTAGAGTGATGGACTTTATACCCTAGGTCAGGTAAACCAAGTAGAAGAACATAACTTTCCCCATGTTTCATTCCAATAAGTAAGTTACCAAGAACACAATCAGTGGTCATTCTAAGACTAACTAATTAGACTGAGGGGCTTCCTGATTCTGATTCTCCTTGTCTAACTCATCTGGAGATGAACCTCATGCAGCTTAATAAAGGGAAGAACCCTTGGAACAACTGGACCTTCTCTTTTTATTTATTCTACAGTCACCACTCTAACTTACTGTATCCACCTTAAGGAAAACATTACTTATCTGGAACACCTGTATAAGTTGCTAGCAATGGATTAAATGAGTTCTTTCACTGTAGCATGGCTTCATAATATATTTCTCAAACTTTGATATACAAACAAATCACTTGGGGATTTTGTTAAAATGTAGATTAGGAATCAGTAAGTCTGAGACGGTGTCTCAGATTCTGCTTTACTAATAAACACCAATCATACCTGGACTCTGTGATTACTTCCCCCACTTACAGTGAACTCTTTGAGAGCAGAGAAAATGCCTGGGCTTTCCAGTGTACACTATTTCCTCTTTGGCATATAGCAAGGGGTGAAGGCAGTGTTATGAACCAAATGGATTCAGAAAGGATAATATAGCTAGAATTATTAGTTAGATGAACAGACAGATTTATATAGAGATAAGAAATGATTGAATAGGTACAGAGGTGACAAGAATAACATTTTTGAGGGCAAGACTGATTAATATCTCTATATACATAATTTTAAGTAAGGAATAAAATGGAGTCCAGAAAATTTAGTAAGACCTAAGGTTTTTCAAGTGAAAGCTTTGTTGCAGCATTATGTTTAAGAGCATGTAGTCTACTGACATAAAATATAAATGAAAAAAATATTGAAATCTGAATATATAAATCAAAATTTTATAGACTTTTCACACTGCAGAGTTTCTTTAAGGATCTCACATAATTAAGATATTCAAAACAAAATTAAATTTAATTAGTTTTAATTAGAAATAAAAATGTCGATGTTAGTAATACTTTTCTGATTAAGGTATGAGTACTGGGAAAGGGGTTTCCTAATTTTGGTAAAACCCCTCCCCACCCACACCCCCACACACTATATCTCTCAGTTTAGAAGAATTTGCCTGTATTATAGTACTCATTAAAAATAATTATCTGAGATATTTAATAATGGATTTCTAGGCAATTTGGAAGTGACTATTGACCTCTTAGAGACTAGGAAATTCACTTCAAATGGTTAAATTGATTTTCTTACTCATGGGCAGCTGACTCATTTCATATAACATGGGCACATATAACATAATGTTGGTATTCTGTATACTCTTGCCTTTCAGTAAGTGGCATGTGCCACTGATAAATTGATTCAGCTTTCTCTTATAATAAGGTGAGCCATATTTAACATCTTGCCACATGTTTTGAGTGTTGATGACTCATTCTGCCTAATATCCAGGAAAATCTCCCATTATATGATGGCAGTGAAATTGGGGAGAACATGCAACTCCAATCATGCTGGCTGTTAATTTAAAACATACAGATGATTGCCTGCAAAAAGCCACAGAAAGGCATGGTAAAATGATACGAATGAATTATTTCAGATATATGACAGATAGAGACATATTTTACAGAATGATAATATATCATTTCTTCCATATCACAGTTCTGGGATGGAAATTAAAAGGTAAGTGTTAACAATAACCTTTTATAATAAGCTGTGATTATTTGTTAGGAGTTCCATACTATCTTTAATATTTGATTTTAAGATCCACCCCAGACACTTCAGCCACCTCATTTTGAAAATCCAATTCTACATTTTCATCTAATTTTTAAATTTTCTATAGCTGCTTTTGAGTTACACAAACTCAATTAACAAAATAAAACCACTTTTAAAATAAAATCTAAAGAGTCTTTCATGACTGTGCACAAATTTCTGGTCTGTAAGCTGGTCCATGATTTTTTTTTTTTTTTACACAAAACTAACTAGTGTCATTTGGCTGGTTTAATTTTTGGCAAACTTGGAACACAGATCTTCCAAGGAAGTCAAGGCTAATGGTTTGTCAAGTTGATGATTTGGCCTAGGTTTACAAGTTCATTAACTTCAATAAACAAGACTATAATACACTGGTTACTACTATTTACATGTACTTTTAGGATTTTTGCACAAATATTGCCAGAGTGTTCTTCTTTCCATCTAACAGAACACAATTCAACAAAGTTCTCTGCTACTTTATGATGATTCCCCCAGTTTTCAATAGCATGCTCCTAATTTCCATCACATCTCTAATACCACATTTAATGTCCCTATTCCTACCAACAATCTTTTCAGTTTAATCTAGGCTTTTTCTATCACGCACTTAAAAATTCTTCTAGCCTCTTTCAATTATCCAATTTTAAATCATTTACACATATTGATATATTTGTTAAAACAACACCATACTTCCTGGTACCAAAATCTGTATTAGTTTCTGCTGCTGTAACAAAGTAACACAGTCTAGTGATGTAATAAAAATGTATTCTCTCACTTTATATATTCTCTCTTTATAGGTCTGGAGGCTATAAATATAAACTCAAAGTGTCTATAGGGCCATGCTGTCACAAAGGCTGTAGGGAAGAATCTTGTCCATGTCTCTCTTTTTACTTCTGGTGTCACTGGCAATCCTTGGTGTTCCTTGGTTTATAGCTTCCTAACTCCAAACTCCACCTCCATGGTCACCTGGTATTCTCCCTTGGCTCAATGTCTTCACATGGCCATCTTTATATAAGGATGTCAGCCGTATTGGATTAGGGGCCATTCTATTTTAGTATGACCTCATCTTAATTTAAATAATTGCATCTGCAATTATCCTATTTCCAAATAAGATCACAATCTGAGGTACTGCTGTTAGTAATTGGACATATTTTTCTGGAAGGACACAATTCAATCCATAATACAGCATTTGGCCAAAAATATCATTCAGCCTTAATTTGTAACCACTGTTCCCTGAGTAATATTCTTTACTGTTGAACTATATTTCTTCCTTACTTTCTTTTTTTTCTTTTTGTGTGCGGGGGGATGATAGAAAACTCTATTCAGCCTTGTTGATGATGTCACCAAAACTAGCATATTTTAAATTTCTTTTGTAGGTAAGGATTTTTAATTTTGCTTGAAATCTTACAGATTTTCTTCTTTATTCAGAGTTTAAAAAATGGTAAGGTTTAGGTCTTTACTCATTTATTTTAAAGTTAGATATGAAAGATAAAAGGGTATTAAAAAAGAAAGATTACAAATAAACTAAAAATAGTCTAGACAAATGAATTGATACTGAAGGTGGTGATTTTGAACATTTTTAACTGTTCTGTAAGATTTCATAAGGAGAAAGAAAAAGGAAACTATAACTGATAAGGAGTGGAAAAATAGAGACTTTAAAGTAGATCTTTACTCATTTATCTTTTTCCTGGATCCATGAGACTCCTCTTTCTGAGGTTAGGAAAGTTTTCTTTAAGCATATTTTTGATTATTGTTTCTGTCCCATTTCTCTGGGGTCTCCTCCAGAAACACTGATTAACTGTATGTTAACGTGACTCTTTATGTTTTTACTCCTTCTTTATCATATTTTCCTTTTTCTTTCTTTTTTTATTGAATTTTATTTTATTTTTTTATACAGCAGGTTCTTATTAGTTATCCTTAATTACTTAACTACATAAAAGCTGAACAATGTCAACACTTTTACACGTTCAACAGATCACAAATTAAAAGCTGAAGCAAATATTGTGCATAAGATAAAATATCTTAAACAAAAGAATATTAACTTAACTAAAAAACATCAAGGGAGGATTCAGGAGAAGATGGCAGAAGAGTAGGATGTGGAGATCACCTTCCTCCCCACAGATACATCAGAAATACATCTACACGTGGAACTGCTCCTACAGAACACCCACTGAATGCTGGTAGAAGATCTCAGACCTCCGAAAATGCAAGAAACTCCCCACATATCTGGGTAGAGCAAAAGAAAAAAGAAAAAACAGAGACAAAGGAATAGGGATGGGACCTACACTAGTGGGATGGAGCTGTGAAGGAGGAAAGGTTCCCACACACTAGAAGCTCCTTTGTGGGCGGAGACTGTGGGTGGTGGAGGGGGGAAGTCTCAGAACCACAGAGGAGAGCACAGCCACTGGGGTGTGGAGGACAAAGCGGAGAGATTCCCACACAGAGGATCAGTGCCGACCAGCACTCACCAGCCCGAGATGCTTGTCTTCTCACCCGCTGGGACAGGTGGGGGCTGGGAGCTGAGGCTTGGGGTTCAGAGCTTAGATCCCAGGGAGAGGACTGGGGTTGGTGGTGTGAACACAGACTGAAAGGGTTAGTGCACCACAGCTAACCAGTAAGGAGTCCAGGAAATGTCTGGAGCTGCCGAAGACACAAGAGATTTTTTCTTGCCTCTTTGTTTCCTGGTGTGCGAAGAGAGGGGATTAAGAGCACTGCTTAAAGGGGCTCCAGAGATGGGCGTGAGCCTCGGCAACCAGAGCAGACTCCAGAGACGGGCATGAGATGCTAAGGCTGCTGCTACAGGCACCAAGAAGCCTGTGTGCAAGCACAGGTCACTATCCCCAACTCCTCTCCCTGGAGCCTGTGCAGCCCACCAGTGCCAGGGTCCCATGATCCAGGGACAACTTCCCCAGGAGAACACATGGCAAGCCTCAGGCTGCTGCAACGTCATGCTGGTCTCAGTCACCACAGGCTTGCCCTGAATCCATACCCCTCCCTTCCCTCGACCTGAGTGAGCCAGAGCCCATGAATAGCGGCTCCTTTAACCCTGTCCTGTCTGAGCAAAGAACAGACGCTCTCAGGCAACCTATACATAGAGGTGGGGCCAAATCCAAAACGGAGCCCCTGGGAGCTGTGAGAATAAAGAAGAGAAAGGGAAGTCTCTCCCAGCAGCCTCAGAAGCAGCAGATTAAAGCTCCACAATCAACTTGATGTACCCTGCATATGTGAAATAACTGAACAGACAACAAATCATCCCAAATTGAGGAGGTAGACTTTGGGAGCAAAAGAGATTATTTTTTCCCCTTTTCCTCTTTTTGTGAGTGTGTATGTGTATGCTTCTGTGTGAGATTTTGTCTGTATAATTTTGTGTTAACCATTTGTCCTTGGGTTCTGTCCATCCATTTTTTTCTTTTCTTTGTTTGGTTGTATTTTTTGGTTTTTTGTTCATTTGGATTTTTTTTTTAATTTTTAAAATATTTTTCTTAAAAATTATTTTTTATTTTAATAAATTTATTTTAATAACTTTATTTTATTTTATCCTCTTTTCTTTCTTTCTTTGTTTCTTTCTTTCTTTCATTATTTCTTTCTTTCTATTTTTTCTCCCTTTTATTCTAAGCCGTGTGGAGGACAGTCTCTTGGTGCTCCAGCCAGGAGTCAGGGCTATGCCACTAGGGTGGGAGAGCCAACTTCAGGACACTAGTCCACAAAAGACCTCCCAGCTCCATGTAATATCAAATGGTGAAAATCTTACAGACATCTCCATCTCAACACCAACATCCAGCTTCACTCAACGACCAGCAAGCTACAGTGCCGGACACCCTATGCCAAAGAGCTAGCAAGACAGGAACACAGCCCCATCCATTAGCAGAGTGGCTGCCTAAAATCATAATAAGGCCACAGACACCCCCACGCACACCACCAGACGTGGATCTGCCCACCAGAAAGACAAGATCCAGCCTCATCCACCAGAACACAGGCACTAGTCCACTCCACCAGGAAACCTACACAACCCACTGAACCAACCTTAGCCACTGGGAACAGACACCAAAAAACAACGGGAACTATGAACCTGCAGCCTGCAAAAAGGAGACCCCAAACACAGTAAGATAAGCAAAATGAAAAGACAGAAAAACACACAGCAGATGAAGAAGCAACGTAAAAACCCACCAGACCTAACAAATGAAGAGGAAATAGGCAGTCTACCTGAAAAAGAACTCAGAATAATGATAGTAAAGATGATCCAAAATCTTGGAAATTGAATGCAAGAAACAGTTAACAAGGACCTAAAAAACTAAAGAGGAAACAAGAAATGATGAATAGCATAATAAACGAAATTTAAAATACTCTAGAAGGGATCAATAGCAGAATAACTGAGGCAGAAGAACGGATAAGTGACCTGGAAGAAAAAATAGTGGAAATAAATACTGCAGAGCAGAATAAAGGAAAAAGAATGAAAAGAACTGAAGACAGTTTCAGAGACATCTGGGACAACATTAAATGCACCAACATTCGAATTATAGGGGTCCCAGAAGAAGAAGAGAAAAAGAAAGGGACTGAGAAAATATTTGAAGAAATTATAGTTGAAAACTTCCCTAATATGGGAAAAGGAATAGTTAATCAAGTCCAGGAAGCACAGAGAGTCCCATACAGGATAAATCCAAGGAGAAACACGCCAAGACACATATTAATAAAACTATCAAAAATTAAATACAAAGAAAACATATTAAATACAAAGAAAACATAATAAAAGCAGCAAGGGAAAAGCAACAAATAACACACAAGGGAATCCCCATATGGTTAACAGCTGATCTTTCAGCAGAAACTCTGCAAGCCAGAAGGGACTGGCAGGACATATTTAAGTGATGAAGGAGAATAGCCTATAAGCAAGATTACTCTACCCAGCAAGGATCTCATTCAGATTTGCTGGAGAAATTAAAACCTTTACAGACAAGCAAAAGCTGAGAGAGTTCAGCACCACCAAACCAGCTTTACAACAAATGCTAAAGGAACTTCTCTAGGAAAGAAACACAAGTGAAGGAAAAAACCTACAATAAGAAATCCAAACAGTTAAGAAAATGGAAATAGGAACATACATATCGATAATTACCTTCAATATAAATGGAATACATGTTCCCACCAAAAGGCACAAACTCACTGAAAGGATACAAAAACAAGCCCCATATATATCCTGTCTACAAGAGACCCACTTCAGACCTAAGGACACATACAGACTGAAAGTGAGGGGATGAAATAAGATATTCCATGCAAATGGAAATCAAAGGAAAGCTGAAGTATCAATTCTCGTATCAGAAAAAATAGACTTTAAAATAAAGACTATTACAAGACAAAAAGAAGGACACTACATAATGATCAAGGGATCAGACCAAGGAGAAGATATAGCAATTGTAAATATTTATACACCCAACATAGGAGCAACTCAATACATAAGGCAAATACTAACAGCCATAAAAGGGGAAATTGACAATACCACAATCATAGTAGGGGAACTTAACACCCTACTCTCACCAATGGACAGATCATTCAAAATGAAAATAAATAAGGAAACAAACGCTTTAAATGATACATTAAACAAGATGGGCTTAATGGATATTTATAGGACATTCCATCCAAAAACAACAGAATACACATTTTTCTCAAGTGCTCATGGAACATTCTCCAGGATAGATCATGCCTTGGGTCACAAATCTAACCTCCATAAATTGAAATCATATCAAGTAAATTTTCTGACCCCAATGCTATGAGACTAGATATCAATTACAGAAAAGAGCTGTAAAAAATACAAGCACATAGGCTTCCCTGGTGGCACAGTGGTTGGGAGTCCGCCTGCCGATGTGAGGGGCACGGGTTCGTGCCCCGGTCCAGGAGGATCCCGCGTGCCACAGAGTGGCTGGGTCCGTGAGTCATGGCCGCTGGGCCTGCGCGTCCGGAGCCTGTGCTCCGCAGCGGGAGAAGCCACAGCAGTGAGAGGCCCGCGTAAAGAAAATAAATAAATAAATAAATAAATAATACAAGCACATGGAGGCTAAACAGTACACTACTTAATAACGAAGTGATCACTGAAGAAATCAAAGAGGAAATAAAAAAAATACCTAGAAACAGATGACAAGGGAGACACAACGACCCAAAACCTATGGCATGAAGCAAAAGCAGTTCGAAGAGGAAAGTTTATAACAATAGAATCCTACCTTAAGAAATAGGAAACATCTCGAATAAACAACCTAAACTTGCATCTAAAGCAATAAGAGAAAGAAGAACAAAAATATAACAAAGTTAGCAGTAGGAAAGAAACCATAAAGATCAGATCAGAAATAAATGATAAAGAAATGAAGGGAAAAAATAGCAAAGATCAAAAAAACTAACAGCTGGTTCTTTGACAAAATAAACAAAACTGGTAAACCATTAGCCAGACTCATCAAGAAAAAAAGGGAGAAGACTCAAATCAATAGAATTAGAAATGAAAAAGGAGAAGTAACAACTGACACTGCAGAAATACAAAAGATCATGAGCGATTACTACAAGCAACTCTATGCAAATAAAATTAACAACCTGGAAGAAATGGACAAATTCTTAGTAATGCACAACCTGCTGAGACTGAATCAGGAAGAAATAGAAAATATGAACAGATCAATCACAAGCACTGAAATTGAAACTGATGCAAAATCTTCCAACAAAAAAAAAGCCCAGGACCAGATGGCTTCACAGGTGAATTCTATCAAACATTTAGAGAAGAGCTCACGCCTATCCTTCTCAAACTCTTCCAAAATATAGCATAGGGAGGAACACTCACAAACTCATTCCATGAGGCCACCATCACCCTGATACCAAAACCAGACAAAGATGTCACAAAGAAAGAAAACTACAGGCTAATATCACTGATGAACATAGATGCAAAAATCCTCAACAATATACTAGCAAACAGAATCCAACAGCACATTAAAAGGATCATACACCATGATCAAGGGTTTTTTTTTTTTCCAGTAAAGCAAAAATTCTTCAATATACACAAATCAATCAACGTGATACACCATATTAACAAATTGACGGAGAAAAACCATATGATCATTTCAATAGATGCAGAGAAAGCTTTTGACAAAATTCAACACCCATTTATGATAAAAAGCCTGCAGAAAGTTGGCATAGAGGGAACTTTCATCAACATAATAAAGGCCATATATGACAAGCCCACAGCCAACATCATCCTCAATAGTGAAAAACTGAAAGCATTTCCACTAAGATCAGGAACAAGACAAAGTTGCTCACTCTCACCACTATTATTCAACATAGTTTTGGAAGGTTTAGCCACAGCAATCAGAGAATAAAAAGAAATAAAAGAAGTCCAAATTGGAAAAGAGCAGTAAAGTTGTCACTGTTTGCAGATGACATGATAGTATGCATAGAAAATCTTAAAGATGCTACCAGAAAACTACTAGAGCTAATCAATGAATTTGGTAAAGTAGCAGGTTACAAAATTAATGCACAGAAATCTCTGGCATTCCTATACACTAGTGATGAAAGATCTGAAAATGAAATTAAGAAAACTCTCCCATTTGCCACTGCAACAGAAAGAATAAATTATCTAGGAATAAATCTACCTAAGGAGACAAAAGACCTGTATGCAGAAAATTATAAGACACTGATTAAAGAAATTAAAGATGATACAAATAGATGGAGAGATATACCATGTTCTTGGATTGGAAGAATCAACATTGTGAAAATGACTCTACTACCCAAAACTATCTACAGATTCAATGCAATCCCTATCAAACTACCACTGGCATTTTTCACAGAACTAGAGCAAAAAATTTCACAATTTGTATGGAAACATAAAAGATCCCGAATAGCCAAAGCAATCTTGAGAACGAAAAATGGAGCTGGAGGAATCAGGCTCCCTGACTTCAGATTATACTACAAAGCTACAGTAATCAAGACAGTATGGTACTTGCACAAAAACCGAAATATAGATCAGTTGAACAGGATTGAAAGTGCAGAGATAAACCCACACACATATGGTCACCTTACCTTTGATAAAAGAGGCAAGATTATACAGTGGAGAAAGGACAGCCTCTTCAATAAGTGGTGCTGGGAAAACTGGACAGGTACATGCAAAAGTATGAAATTAGAAAACTCCCTAACACCGTACACAAAAATAAACTCAAAATGGATTGAAGACCTAAATGTAAGGCCAGAAACTATCAAACTCTTAGAGAAAAACATAGGCAGAACACCCTAAGACATAAATCACAGCAAGATCCTTTTTGACCCACCTCCTAGAGAAATGGAAATAAAAACAAAAATAAACAAATGGGACCTAATGAAACTTAAAAGCTTTTGCATAGCAAAGGAAACCATAAACGAGACCAAAAGACAACCTTCAGAATGGGTGAAAATATTTGCAAATAAAATAACTGACAAAGGATTAATCTCCAAAATTTACAAGCAACACATGCAGCTCAATAACAGAAAAACAAACAACCTAATCCAAAAATGCGCAGAAGACCTAAATAGACATTTCTCCAAAGATATACAGATTGCCAACAAACACATGAAAGAATGCTCAACATCATTAATCATTAGAGAAATGCAAATCAAAACTACAATGAGATATCATCTCACACCGGTCAGAATGGCCATCCTCAAAAAATCTAGAAACAATAAATGCTGGAGAGGGTGTGGAGAAAAGGGAACATTCTTGCACTCTTGCTGGGAATGTAAATTGATACAACCACTATGGAGAACAGTATGGAGGTTCCTTACAAAAACTACAAATAAAACTACCATACGACCCAGCAATCCCACTACTTGGTATATATCCTGAGAAAAATAGAATTCTAAAAAAGTCATGTACCAAAATGTTCATTGCAGCCATATTTACAATAGCCAAGACATAGAAGCAACCGAAGTGTCCATCAATAGATGAATGGATAAAGAAGATGTGGCACATATACACAATGGAATATTACCCTGCTGTAAAAAGAAACGAAATTGAGTTATTTGTAGTGAGGTTGATGGACCTAGAGTCTTTCATACAGAGTGAAGTAAGTCAGAAAGAGAAAAACAAATACTGTATGCTAACACATATATATGGAATCTAAGGAAAAAAAAAAAGGTCATGAAGAACCTAGGGTTTAGGCGGGATTAAAGACATAGACCTTGAGGATATGAGGGGGAAGGGTAAACTGTGACAAAGTGAGAGAGTGGCATGGACATATATACACTACCAAACGTAAAATAGATAGCTAGTAGGAAGCATCCACATAGCACAGGGAGAGCAGCTCTGTGCTTTGTGACCACCTAGAGGGGTGGGATAGGGAGGGTGGCAGGGATGGAGACTCAAGAAGGAAGAGATATGGGAACATATGTATATGTATAACTGATTCACTTTGTTATAAAGCAGAAACTAACACACCATTGTAAAGCACTTATACTCCAATAAACATGTTAAAAAAAAAAACAAGAGTGCCTGATGCTTGGTAGGTCCTTAGTAAAATTTAGGTGTTATTAGCACATTGTGTAAAGGCCAGGTATATATATATATATATATATATATATATATATATATATATATATATATATATATATATATATATGCTGGAAAGCATCCACTGTCAAATAATCAAGATTGTTAAGAAATGAAAAAGGCAAAAATTATCATACAAAATACAGTGGGGTGTGGGGTAAAGGAGAAAATGAATTATATGTGCAAACACTGTAGAGACTCTGAAAAGCAGTAGTAAGATAGCAGTCTTTAGACTTCTCAAAGACAGTGATACATAAGAGGAACTTGACTACCCTGCCTTGAATTACTATGCTACATAAAATGCAAAGCACAAAGTCAAACATATGTTAGATGTCTGTGCCAATATTCTAACTGATAGATAAAGAGGGCCTGACCTACTTTAAGTACAGTAGAAATACGATGAAGGGACAAATAGAACAAGATAGAAAGCCCAGAAATAAACCCATACACCTATGGTCAATTAATCTACGGCAAAGTAGGCAAGACTATAAAATGGAATAAAGACAGTCTCTTCAATAAATGGTGCTAGGAAAACTGGACAGCTACATGTAAAAAAAAATGAAATTAGAACATTCTTTAACACCATACACAAAAAGAAACTCAAAATGGATTAAAAACCTAAATGTAAGATTATATAACTCTTAGAGGAAAACATAGGCAGGACACTCTTTGACATAAATCGCAGCAATATTTTTTTTCAATCTGTCTCCTAGAGTAATGGAAATAAAACTAAAATAAATAAATGGGACCCAATAAACTTGGAAGCTTTTGCACAGCAAAGGAAACCATAAACAAAATAAAAAGATAACCCACAGAATGGGAGAAAATATTTGCAAATAACGTGACTGATAAGGGATTAATCTCCAACATTTACGGACAGTTCATGCAGCTCAATTTCTAAAAAACAAACAACCCAATCAAAAAATGAGCAGAAGATCTAAATAGACATTTCTCCAAAGAAGACATACAGATGGCCAGGAGACACATGAAATGATGCTCAACATTGCTAATTCTCAGAGAAATGCAAATCAGATGTACAATGAGGTATCACCTTACACAGGTCAGAATGAAAAAAAATCTATAGGTGTTCCCTGGTGGCACAGTGGTTGAGAGTCTGCCTGCCAATGCAGGGAACATGGGTTCGAGCCCTGGTGTGGGAAGATCCCACATGGCTCAGAGCAACTAAGGCTGTGCGCCATAACTACTGAGCCTGTGCTCTAGAGCCCGTGAGACACAACTACTGAGCCCACGTGCTGTAACTACTGAAGCCCATGTGCCTAGAGACCATGCTGCACAACAAGAGAAGCCACCACAATGAGAAGCCCGTGCACTGCAACGAAGAGTAGCCCCCACTCACCACAACTAGAGCACTAGGGGGCAGCCCTGAGCACCCACTGAACCACAAGGTGGAACTCAGGGTACCTATGAGGACCTGCACTTGGCCCATGATAATCCCCATGCCCAAGGGAGTGCAAGATTGAATAGCAAATATAAAACATCAGGAGAAAGGAAAGGTCAAGAAAGAAAACATTTTCTTTCCATTTTAAAAAGGGGTCCTTTCTTTATAACTCTTAAAAATTTTTTTTTTATTGAAGTATAGTTGACTTACAATGTTATGTTAGTTTCAGGTGTACAGCAAAGTGATTCAGCATTTTATATATATATATATATATATATAATTTTTCAGATTATTTTCCCATATAGGTTATTACAAAATACTAAGCATAGTTCACTGTGCTATACAGTAGGTCCTTGTTTATCTAAAAAAAAAAAATTATTAAAAAATAGAAAAAAGGAGAAAGTTCATCTCCTTCAAAAATTTAATTATGTGCATGATACATTAATAGTTTAAAAATGTGTGAGTAGGAAAATAAAGTTATATTTCTTAAGAATAAATAAATAAATATATAAACAAAAAACAAAGTGTCCTGGCATTTTTATTTTGTACTCAATCAAAATCTGTTCCTAGCTCTGAGCACTAGTGATTATTAACCTTTCAGAATGATCCCTTCTTTTTTTTTTTTTTCAGTACGCAGGCCTCTCACTGCTGTGGCCTCTCCCACTATGGAGCACAGGCTCCAGATGCACAGGCTCAGCGGCCATGGCTCATGGGCCGAGCCGCTCCACGGCATGTGGGACCTTCCCGGACTGGGGCACGAACCCATGTCCCCTGCATCAGCAGGCATACTCCCAACCACTGTGCCACCAGGGAAGCCCGACCCCTTCTTTTGATAATAAAAAGTAGTTTTATTTTTTCTCCTCCAATGCCAACCCCTTGTGAGTTGCTCATCCATGCAAGATGTGGGGCATCCAGATATCAGCCACACTTTCAGTGTCTGAAACAGCTTTCTCATACTGCCCAATTTTTTCAGGTATTTACTTTGCTGTTTTAGGTTTTAGTTTTGTTTTCAATGGAAATTGGGGAACTACTGGCAGAGGTGAAAATGGAATTAATCTCATTACTTTGTGGAAAAGATAGACCAAGACTGACAGAGCATTCTAAAATTCCAATTTTTAGAGCTAGGGAAAATTCTTTGTAAAAAAACATAGAGAATCTGAGAAATGGGCAAAAACAAATGTGAAGAAATTGAGATTATAGTGTGTTGTTTAATATCCGGACTGAGTGGTTTAAATCTAACTTACGTGAAATCATTAGAAGAGATGAGTAAACCTGGATAAGAAATAAACAATATTCTTAGATCCTTTTCACTTATGCATATTGGGTACAGGTTAATATATTTTCAAAATCCTAACTGTATTTCTCTATTATTTTCCTGAGTTTAGTGAGCATTTTTATTACAATTGCTTTTAACTCTTTATCAGGAAAATTATTTAATTCCATTGCCTTAGGGGTTTTTATTTCCTGTGGTTTTACCTTGTTCTTTCTTTTGAAACATATTCTTCTGTCATCTCATTTTGTTTTTCTTTTCTGCTTGTCTCTATGAAATTAGGTGGAACAGTGTTTTATCCTAGTCTTGAAGGCATGTTCTTGTGTGGGAGCTTCCCATCATAGTCTGTGTGTGCCTATTGGCTTTGGTGGGATTGCTGGATCTGAAGTAATCATAGGCTATGTCTTCTCCTTGGGTTAACTAGTGGCCACTGTATTGGTGGAAGCTAGGGCTAAAGTCAGAGGGGAAAGAGCAGGAGCCAGCTGTGAACCAGGGCTTCTCCCAATCTCAATGACAGTCACCTTATCAGGGGCATAAGATCAAGGCTAAAGAGGCTGGGGCAAGAGCCCTGAGGTATTTGGGATTTTCTCTGGTGTGATGGCAGACTCTGCCTTGTTTCGGCACATGTCTAGGGCCCAAGGCAAAGGCTTGCAGTAGTATTTCTGATCTGGCTCAAGTTTTTTCCCCATGCATGAGAACGTGATGGCAATGGTGGTCTTCACCTTGGTGACAGGTAGGGTTGGAGACTGAGGGGTAGGAGCTCCACTTCTAAGATTGTTCCTCTTTTCCCCTGGTGAATGCCAGGGATAGCAATGTCAATTTCTGCCATAGTGGGGAGCAATTTCAGAGCAGGAAGGGCTAGAGCAGGAGTTTGGTGTGAGCAGGCAGGCATACTGTGGTTGTCCTGGCAGGAAAGCCAGAGGACAAAGCAATTTTCAATCTGCTGCTCCTGTGTTGGGACTAGAAGCAAACAAGCTCATGTGCATTCCCTTCAAGGAGTGGAGTCTCAGTTTCAGCACCCCTCCAGTAAAAGACCCATTCACTTTCAAACCAGCTAGGAGGGTTCATCTTGATGCTGGACCCCAGGGTGGGGTTTCTTAATATGGGACTCAAACCTCTTGCTCCTTAGGGAGGATCCCCAAGCTTGTGATATGCCTCTCCTCTTCTGAATCACTTACTAGGGGTGTGGATCCTGAATATATCTCTTCTCCTTCCCTTCTATCAGACTCCATATGGTTGTTTCTTTACAGCCTTTGTCAGAAAAGTGCTGTTCTGCTAGACTTAGGTCAGTCTCAGCAAGAGTTGCTCTATACGTAGTTGTAGTTTTGATGTGTTCTTGGGGAAAGTCAGCTCAGGGTCGTCCTACTCAGCCACTTCTATCTAACCTCCTGAATTAGTTCTTAAAAAAAAAAAAGTCATGGAAGTGAAAAAATAGAAATTTGGTAAAGGAATAATGCAATATTCCAGGATTAGAGGAATATTGTACCATCATTTCCTTCTTTTGTTAATATGTTAGTTTGTTTCTTCCTTTTTTTCCTTTCTTCTTTCTATCTTAATATCAAATTAATCTTCTAAAATGTCTTATAGATTTTGCAATCTATTTATCATTGAAAACATTTTATTTACTGATCTATAAAGCTGAGATGACCACCATTCTAATATTTCTATGTTTGATCTTTTTCTAAGATGACACTTGCCCTTTCTTGTGTTCCTTAGCATAATATATCTCAAGCTTGAGTAGATGCACTGTTATTCCTTAAAACTGAAAATGGCTGTTTGACATAAATTAAAAATTTCATCAAATCTTATTTAAAAACACACACATACAAATTTAATTCATTTATTCATGTACCTCTTATATCCATATATACCCATTTATATTATACTCAAGCCATACTATGGAACCAATAATTTCACATTACCAATATTAATTTTCTAATTTCAGTGTATTTAATGACACTTAGATTGCATTACTTTTCTTTTAAATTCTATAAGCCGCAAGAATTTGTGCCATGTGATGCTCTGTTTCTTCTACTGTTTTCTTCTGTAGGCTACTGAAAAACTGCAGTTCATACTGTGTGGCAGGTTATTCTTTCATGTCAAGGCATTGTTTACATGTTAATCCTACATCTTTTTTTTTCCTGCTTACTCCCAGCATCTTGATAATGAGGCAAAAAAGAAAAAAAATAGCGCCATAGATATCTCTAATCAAATGGCCACTCAGAAGAATATTCAGAAAATGTGAGTTTTATTTTTAATACTGTTACCCTTGCTAATAACTAATCATTATTGTTATTGTTGTTATTGTTACTGTTATTGCTAGTTAGAAAAACATGGAATTCTAAGGTTACATCTGTAACTTCTCCTATCAAAAATATCAATAAACTAAAATGGCAGAATTTTCAGGACTCAGAAAGACTGTATAAGAGCCTGATTCCTCCAATTTCAAGTTGAATCACTTTATTCAAATTAATTGACTTCTCTCATTCTTAATTCTGTCATAGGAAAAGTTACATTGGAGAAAGCTAAATGGGCAATGAAGACTTTATTCAAGGCTATTGCAATGGAAGAGAGAAGAAATAATTCAGTGTGAAATCAACTCTGCTGAAACAAAGGTCTGGGGAAAATGCTGTAGGACATTAGCAGAGAAATTGATCAATGGGATTTGCTGTACACATTGAGTTATTCCTGAATTTTCAAATGGTTTTCTCTGTGATGAGACCATCTGTAGTTGCTAATTAATGCCCTTAGGTTCCAACTTTCCCTCAAAGACTGGGAGATAAGAGATACTACCTTTCTTGATGGTTACATTTCAAAGGGATGTGTCCCAGGTCCTTGAAAAATACATTCTTGGGTTTTAAAACTGGCAAGAAGATTTTTTAAAGATTTACAACTCAAAGAGGCAGAGGAAGAAAATACAATTATAACCTCTCTATAGTAAATACTCCAAGATAAGGGAGTCTGGGGCCTAAAATCAGGAAGAAGTCTATCTAAACCTTAGTCAGCTGAGGGGACTGTTAAGGCCAATAGAACAGTACCCTATAAAAGAAAGTAATGGCAGTAAGTATTTCAATGGATTTTTGAGGAAATTAAATGAAATAATAAATTAATTTATCTTAAGGTTTAGAATTTAGTAAATACCCAACGAAAATTATTGTTATTATAATATTAATGAATATTTTCATTATTCTGGTACTCTCAAGGTTTCTAGTACAAATATCCAGCTTACAGAAAAACTTATTTATGAGGCATACAAACTTAATACATGAAACAGCCTTATATAAGCTACTCAATTTAGCCTTATATTTAGAAAACATAATTTGGTTGATCTCGGATGGCCTCAGCCTGCAGCGGCTTGAAGCAGGGTTTCAGTTCCTGGTCAGAGATTAAGGTCTGGTCGAAGGAGTGAGAGTGCCAAATCCTAGCCACTAGACCAGTGGTCAGCGACAAGGCCCTGGACCCTTGGCTTTGCAGAAAAGAATCCCCACAAAGATGGAATGTAGTGAAACAAATAAAGTGTTTATTAGGAGAAAAAAAGAGTAGAGTACGTGTGGATATACACATGGGCGAACTCAGAGAGAGTCGCACTCTCGTGGTAGTTTAAATAACTTATATGGGGCCTTTCTTCTGGGTTTCCTTTGGCCAATCATTTTGATTTGCCTGGTTCAGAGTCTGTATTTGGTATATTTCAGGATCCTCTCATGTGTGTGCTCACAGCTCTTAGCCAAGATGGATTCCACTGAAGATGCCTATGGGTAGTTAGCATCACTTACTATGGTGTGGTGCCCTCTCCCTTTTGACCTCCAAGGAGCCTTTCTGCACATGTGTAGTCAGGAAGGTCTCCTAACTTCAAGAATGAGAAATATGTGTCTTTTTTATCTCTTATCTGTGCAGAGCCCAGCCGCCTCTCTCAATTGTCCAGCTATTCTCATCTTGGAGTATTGGTCCACAGGGAAGAATATCCAATTACTTTACCCGGGGGGGAAGGGCGGTGTATGCCCATCTACCTCCTGCCTCACGGTGAGGATAAAATACATTAACAACAATAGCAACAACAACAAGAAAAAAACAAAAATCTAGATATTTATTAATTGGACAACAACTGATTTTAAATTTTAGAAGATTAACTCACATGTACTATAAAAGTAAAAAGAGAACACTGATTAGGCTTAGAAAAACATGGAGAACACCAATGCTTAATAATTTCCAGAAAGTATAACTTCTAAAAACTTGGGGCTATTAAGAAAAGTTTAAATTAAATTCCTAGAAGAATTCTAATAATTTTAGAAATATTTTTATTTAACTGAGTTAAAACAGAAAATTTTAAATACGACTAAATATAGTTTCCATACTCTAAAAAATTAACTCATAGGTAACAGCTCTTGTGATTCTGTATCCAAGAAGTATTATCACATGAGAATAAGTACTAAATTGAATAGTATTAGTCAAATGTCCTGTGAAGAAACAGTAGATGATCTTCTTCAATGTACTAACAAAGAAAAACATTATGGAAAACCTAGGACTGAAATTGGACCTTAAAATTAGACTTTTGCATGCTTCTTATCATATTTTCCCTTTTTATCATAGAATGAATATAGAGACCTAAATTCACCTCTACTCACTGATCCAATGATGCTTTGAAGATGTTTGCCATTGTTGTATTATAATCATTATCCACTCTGCTTTTCATAATCAACCTATTGTGGAAGGTTCCCTATGTGGAAGAAGGAGTCTGTCTTCCTCCTTTTTGAAACTGCTTCCTTGGAAGAATGAAAACATATCTCACTGGATACCACTGTGAGAATAAATAGCTATAACTTTTCTTTCACAGGCAAATGTAAGATCCATCTTCAACCAAGAGGGGAGCATAACCTTACTGGGAGTTTTCACTGTGAATTGAACTCAGACTGGACCTCTCTGATTTTCTGTAATTTGTACCTTGCTTTTGTTCAGAACTGAAGCAGATTTTGAAATGATTGAAATGAAGCAGATTTTAAGAAGCAGGGATATTTTTGCCTTTGGTTTTGGGACCCAGTAACTTCTGATTTTCCATAACTTACATCTGCAAAATCCCATCAGATTGGAGTAATAAAATGTATTTGGGATGGATTACCATTGGTGAATTAGTATACAAATTAATGATTAATTTAAGAACACACAAACCAAATCCTTAGCTCCTTTTTATTTAGGAAGCCTGTAGCTTTAGCCATGTCTATTCTTGTGGGTCATGTTATGCATTTTGGAGGATTGATCCTATTAAATTGATTTCAGATCACAGGGAGACATCTTTTAAGAGCAAACATCCACCCACCTGAAGAAAAGGGATGAATACAGAGAAAGCAGCAGCTTCCTGATTGGGGTTGTACTGCTTTCAGCCTCCATTTCTGGCTAGAATAAGGCTGCTGTGGGCAATTGCTTTTTTTTTTTTAATTTATTTTATTTATTTATTTTTAGTTGTGTTGAGTCTTTGTTGCTGTGCATGGGCTCTCCATAGTAGGGCAAGTGGGGGTTACTCTTTGTTGCAGTGCACAGGCTTCTCATTGTGGTGGCTTCTCTTGTTGTGGAGCACAGGCTCTAGGTGCATGGGCTTCAGTAGTTGTGACTCTCAGGCTCAGTAGTTGTGGCTCGCAGGCTCTATAGTGGAGGTTCAGTAGTTGTGGCACGTGGGTTCACTTGCTCTGTGGCATGTGGGATCTACCTGGACCAGGGCTCGAACCTGTGTCTCCTGCATTGGCAGTAAGATTCTTAACCACTGTGCCACCAGGGAAGCCTGGCAATTGCTTTTTGAAGACCCTCAGAGATTCCTTTTAATACAATATGATTCTGGGCAATATGTTTTGTTTTCTAGAATCTATTATACTGCACTGCTGGGAAACTGAGCTCAAAACCAGGAGCAGGTCAAAAAACCCTCTGGTTTGACCTAATGCTATAGATATAAAGGATCCCCATCACTTCTCTGAATACAGTCAATTGGCACAGCCAATGCATACTAAGGAGCCAATGCATACTCAAGAGCCTGACTCTATTGATTCCAGGGAGGAATGATTACCCTGGTGCTCAAGCAAAAATATTGATTGAGAAACATTGTAAACTCTACATTCATTGTTGATATAAAAGGGGTTTTGGTCTGAAGGAGCCCCATGTTGGTATTTGGGATGTATGAAATTGACCACGTGTAATTCAGGCTATGAAAACTCCATTGACTTTATCAGTCTACAAAAATGAAATAAGATTCATCTTGGGCTAATTTAGATGATTGCAAGATGCCCCTGAATGAAAGCCATGCCATCTGCTCACAATTCAAGGGTACCTACTCATTTCTCTTTTACCCACTATTCCCTACCCAAACTATAGATATCCTTCAACACTCACCTTTAAATGATATCCTCTACAAGGATACAAAATATTTATCTTTGCTGAAACCTCAAAACCTGTTTTGTATTGCTCTGTGGCAATGTAATTTTCTACTATTTGCAATAAATTTTAAGGACTCACAAAATTACTCAGTCACTTGGCATGAGGACTGTGGACTCTGGAGGCAGACTGGCATGCTGAATCCCAGACCAGGAACTTACCCATATGTATCCCTAGCAAATCACTTAATCTTTTAAAGCCTCAGTTTTCTTTATTTGGAAAATGAGGATAAAAATTGTACCCAGGACACATGCTTTTGGAAATTAAGTGATACAAGATACATAAAACAAACAGTAGATTTTCTGACACAATAGAGATCTAGTGTCGTGGTTGTCATTATTTTCATTAATGATTGCTGAAAATCATTGTTTAAATTAAATTCAGTTTATCATCAGTAAACCACCTAATTTACTTAATAATTTAAAGTTAAAACTGGGACTTTTATCCAGAATATGTAATAGTGTATAACTAAAAATCAAAAATATCAAAGGAATAAAAGACCATGTGAATCATTCTATTAAAAAAAAATCCCTAGAGGACTTTCAAGATGGTGGAGGAGTAAGACGTGGCGATCACCTACCTCCCCACAAATACATCAAAAATACATCTACATCTACAAGTGGAACACCTCCTACAGAACACCTACTGAACGGTGGCAGAAGACCTCAGACTTCCCAAAAGACAAGAAACTCCCCACGTACCTGCGTAGGGCAAAAGAAAAAAGAAAAAACACAGACAAAAGAATAGGGAAGGGACGTGCACACCTGGGAGGGAGCTGTGAAGGAGGAAAAGTTTCCACACACTAGGAAGCCCTTTGCAGGTGGAGACTGCAGGTGGCAGAGTGGGGAAGCTTCGGAGCCACAGAGGAGAGCACAGCAACAGGGTTGCGGAGGGCAAAGTGGAGAGATTCCTGCACAGAGTATTGGTGCCGACCTGCATTCACCAGCCTGCGAGGCTTGTCTTCTCAGCCGCCGCAGAAGGCAAGGGCTGGGAGCTGAGGCTCAGGCTTCAGAGGTCGGATCCCAGGGAGAGGACTGGGGTTGGCTGAGTGAACACAGCCTGAAGGGGGCAAGTACACCACAGGTAGCGAGGAAAGAGTCCAGGAAAAAAATCTGGAGCTGCCTAAGAGGCAAGACACCATTGTTTCAGAGAGTGTGAGGAGAGGGGATTCAGAGCACTGCCTAAACAAGCTTCAGAGAGAGGCATGAGACACGGCTATCAGAGCAGACACCAGAGATGCACATGAAATGCTAAGGCTGCTCCTGCAGCCACCAAGAAGCCTACATGCAAGCACAGGTCACTATCTACACCTCTCCTCCCAGGAGCCTGTGCAGCCCACCACTGCCAGAGTCCCGTGGCCCAGAGACAATTTCCCCAGGGGAAAATACAGCACACCTCAGGCTGTTGAAATGTCATGCCAGCCTCAGCCACCTCAGGCTCATCCCACATTCTGTACCCCTCCCTCCTCATGTCCTAAGTGAGCCAAAACCCCCTAATCAGCTGCTACTTTAACCCTGTCGTTTCCTGTCTGGGCAGGGAACAGATGCCCTCAGGCGACCTACATGCAGAGGTGGGGCCAAATCCAAAGCTGAATCCCAGGAGCTGTGTGAACAAAGAAGAGAAAGGGAAATCACTCCCAGCAGCCTCAGGAGCGGGGAACTAAATCTCCACAATCAACTTGATGTACCCTGAATCGGTGGAATACCTGCATGGACAATAAGTCATCTCAAAATTGAGGTGGTGGACTTTGGGAGCAACTGTAGACTTGGGGTTTTCTTTCTGCATCTAATTTGTTTTATGTTTTAAAACAAATTTATGTTGTTTTAGTTTAGTCTTAAGAGCTTATTATCATGGGCAGATTTGTTATTGCTTTGGTTGCTCCCTTCCTTTTCTTTTATGTATATATATATATATATATGTATATATATATATATATATATATATATATATACATATATATATATATATATATTTTCCTTTTTCTCTTTTTGTGAGTGTGTATAAGTATGATTCTTTGTGTGGTTTTGTCTGTATAGCTTTGCTTTTACCATCTGTCCTAGGGTTCTGTCTCCTTTTTTTTGTTTCTTTGTTTTAACTATAGTTTTTAGAGCTTGTTATCATTGGTGCATTTATTTATTGGTTTGGATGCTCTCTTCTTTTGTTCTTTTTTTTAAAAAAAATATTATTTAAATTATTTTTTTTACTTTAATAATAGTCCTTTATTTTTTATTTTAATAAGTTTATTTATTTTATTATTATATTTCTTTCTTTCTTTCTTTTGTTTCTCCATTTTCTTCTGAGCTGTGCAGCTGACAGGGTGTTGGTGCTCCAACCTGGTGTCAGGCCTGAGCTTCTTAGGTGGGAGAGCCGAGTTCAGGACATGTGACCACCAGAGACCTCCCAGACTCACGTAATATCAAAAGGTGAAAGCTCTCCCAGAGATCTCCATCTCAATGCTAAGACTCATCTCCACTCAAGGACCAGCAACCTACAGTGCTAGACACCCCATACCAAACAACTAGCAAGAAAGGAACACAACCCCACCCATTAGCAGAGAGGTTGCCTAAAATCAAAATAAGTTCACAGCCACCCCAAAACACAACAGTGGACGTAGTCTTGCCAACCAGAAAGACAAGATCCAGGCTCATCCACCAGACCACAGGCACCACTCTCATCCACCAGGAAGCCTACACAAGCCACTGAACCAAACTTCCCACTGGGAGCAGATGCCAAAAACAATGGGAACTATGAACGTGCAGCCTGCAAACAGGAGACCCCAAATGCAGTAAGTAAAGCAAAATGAGAAGACAGAGAAATACACAGCAGATGAAGGAGCCAACTAAAAACCCACCAGAACAAACAAATGAAGAGAAAATAGGCAGTCTACCTAACAAAGAATTCAGAGTACTGAGAGTAAAGATGATCCAAAATCTTGGAAATAGAATGGAGAAAATACAAGAAACATTTAACAAAGACCTAGAAGAATTAAAGAGCAAACAAGCAAAAATGAACAACAAAATAAATGAAATTAAAAATTGTCTGGAAAGAATCAATAGCAGAATAACTGAGGAAGAAGAATGGATAAGTGAACTGGAAGATAAAATAGTGGAAATAACTACTGCAGAGCAGAATAAAGAAAAAACAATGAAAAGAATAGAGGACAGTCTCAGAGACCACTGGGGCAACATTAAATGCACCAACATTCAAATGATAGGGTCCCAGAAGAAGAAGAGAAAAAGAAAGGGACTGAGAAAATATTTGAAGAGATTATAGTTGAAAACTTCCCTAATATGGGAAAGGAAATAGTCAATCAAGCCCAGAAAGTGAAGAGAGCCCCAGGAAGTGAAGAGAGTCCCATACAAGATAAATCCAAGAAACATGTCAAGACACATATTAATCAAACTATCAAAAAATAAATACAAAGAAAAAATATTAAAAGCAGCAAGGGAAAAACAACAGATAACATACAAGGGAATCCCCATAAGGTTAACAGCTGATTTCTCAGCAGAAACTCTGCAAGCCAGAAGGGACTGGCAGGACATATTTAAAATAATGAAAGGGAAAAACCTACAACTAAGATTACTCTACCGAGCAAGGATCTCATTCAGATTCAACAGAGACATTAAAACCTTTACAGACAAGCAAAAGCTGAGAGAATTCAGCACCACCAAACCAGCTTTACAACAAATGCTAAAGGGACTTCTCTAGGCAGGAAACACAAGAGAAGGAAAAGACCTTCAGTAACAAACCCCAAACAATTAAGAAAATGGTAATAGGAATATTCATATCAACAATTACCATAAATGTAAATGGACTAAATGCTCCAGTCAAAAGATATAGACTGGCTGAATGGATACAACAACAAGACTCATTTATATACTCTCTACAAGAGACCCACTTCAGACCTAGGGATACATACAGACTGAAAGTGAGGGGATGGAAAAAGATATTCCATGCAAATGAAAAGCAAAAGAAAGCTGGAGTAACAATTCTCATAACAGACAAATTAGACATTAAATAAAAACTATTACAAGAGACAATGAAGGACACTACATAATGATCAAAGGATCAATCCAGGAAGAAGATATAGCAATTGTAAATATTTATGCACCCAACATAGGAGCACCTCAATACATAAGACAAATACTAACAGCCATAAAATGGGAAATCAAGAGTAACACAATCATAATAGGGGACTTTAACACTTCACTTACACCAATGGACAGATCATCCAAACAGAAAATAAATAAGGAAACATAAGCTTAAATGATACATTAAGCAAGATGGACTTAATCGATATTTATAGGACATTCCATCCAAAAACAACAGAATACTCTTTCTTCTCAAGTGCTCATGGAATATTCCTCAGGATAGATCATATCTTGGGTCACAGAAAAAGCCTTGGTAAATTTAAGAAAATTGAAATCATAACAAGTACCTTTTCCTACCACAATGCTATGAGACTATATATCAATTACAGGAGAAAAATCTGTTAAAAATACAAACATATTGAGGCTAAACAATACAGTACTTAATAACCAACAGATCACTGAAGAAATCAAAGAGGATACCAAAAAATACCTAGAAACAAATGACAATGAAAACATGACAACTCAAAACCTATGGGACACCCATAGAATCTGCCAAAGCAGTTCTAAGAGGGAAGTTTACAGCAATACCATCCTACCTCCAGCAACAAGAAACACCTCAAATAAACAACCTAACCTTACACCTAAAACAATTAGAGAAAGGAGAACAGAAAAAGCTCAAAGTTGGCAGAAGGAAAGAAATCATAAAGATCAGATCAGAAATAAATCAGAAATAAATGAAAAAGTAATGAAGGAAACAATAGCAAAAATCAATAAAACCAAAAGCTGGTTCTTTGTGAAGACAAACAAAATTGATAAACCATTAACCAGGCTCATCAAGAAAAAAAGGGAGGGGCTTCCCTGGTGGTGCAGTGGTTGAGAGTCCTCCTGCCGAGGCAGGGGACACGAGTTCGTGCCCCGGTCCGGGAGGATCCCGCATGTCGCGGAGCGGCTAGGCCAGTGAGCCGTGACTTCGCGTCCGGAGCCGTGCTCCACGACGGGAGAGGCCACAGCAGTGAGAGGACTGCGTACCACCAAAAAAAAAAAAAAAAAGAAAGAAAAATAGGGAGACGACTCAAGTCAATAGAATTAGAAATTGAAAAGGAGAAATAATAACTGACACTGCAAAAATACAAAGGATCATAAGAAATTAATACAAGCAACTATATGCCAATAAAATGGACAATCTGGAAGAAATGGACAAATTCTTAGAAAGCACAACCTTCTGAGACTGAACCAGGCAGAAATAGAAAATATAAACAGACCAATCACAAGCACTGAAATTGAGACTGTGATTAAAAATCTGCCAACAAAAAAAAAAGCCCAGGACCAGACACCTTCTAAGGAGAATTCTACTAAACATTTAGAGAAGAGCTAACTCGCATCCTTCTCAAACTCTTCCAAAATATATCAGAGGGAGGAACACTCCAAATTTCATTCTACAAGACCACCATCACCCTGATACCAAAACCAGACAAAGATGTCACAATAAAAGAAACCTACAGCTCAATATCACTGATGAACATAGATGTAAATATCCTCAACAAAATTTTAGAAAACAGAATCCAACAGCCCATTAAAAGGATCATACACCATGATCCAGTGGGGTTTATCCCAGTATTGCAAGGATTCTTCAATATACGCAAATCAATGTGATACACCATATTTACCAATAGAAAGATAATAACCATATGATCAACTTAACAGATGCAGAGAAAGCTTTCAACAAAATTCAACACCCATTTACAATAAAAAGCCTCCAGAAAGTAGGCATAAAGGGAACTCATCTCAACATAATAAAGACCACATATGACAAACACACAGCCAACATCATTCTCAATGGTGAAAAACTGAAACCATTTCCACTAAGATCAGGAACAAGACAAGGTTGCCCACTCTCACCACTCTTATTCAACATAGTTTTGGAAGTTTTAGTCACAGCAATCAGAGAAGAAAAAGAAATAAAAGGAAATAAAATTGGAAAAAAAGAAGTAAAGCTCTCACTATTCAGATGACATGACACTGTACATAACGAATCCTAAAGACTCTACCAGAAAACTACTAGAGCTTATCAATGAATTTGTTAAAGTAGCAGTATACAAAATTAATGCATAGAATTCTCTTGCATTCCTATACATTAATAATGAAAAGTCTGAAAGTGAAATTAAGGAAACACTCCCATTTACCATTGCAACAAAAATAATAAAATACTTAGGAATACATCTACCTACGGAGACAAAATTTTTCTCTATGCAGAAAACTATAAGACACTGATGAAAGAAATTAAAGATGATATAAACAAATGGAGAGGTATACCATGTTCTTGGATTGGAAGAATCAACATTGTGAAAATGACTATGGTACCCAAAGCAATCTACAGATTCAATGCAATCCCTATCAAACTACCAATGGCATTTTACACAGAACTAGAACAAACAATTTCACAATTTGTATGGAAACACAGAAGACCCTGAATAGCCAAAGTAATCTTAAGAAAGAAAAACTGAGCTGGAGGAATCAGACTCCCTGACTTCAGACTATCATACAAAGCTACATTAATTAAGACAGTATGGTACTGGCACAAAAACAGAAATATAGATCAATTGGACAGGATAGAAAACCCAGAGGTAAACCCATGCAACATGCTCTCCTTATTTTTGATAAAGGAAGCAAGAATATACAATGGAGAATGATAGCCTCTTCAATAAGTGGTGCTGGGACAACTGGACAGCTACATTTAAAAGAATGAAATTAGGGTTTCACTGGTGGCACAGTGGTTGAGAGTCTGCCTGCCAATGCAGGGGACACGGGTTCGTGCCCCGGTCTGGGAAGATCCCACATGCCGTGGAGTGGCTAGGCCCATGCACCATGGCTGCTGAGTCTGCGTGTCCGGAGCCTGTGCTCCACAACGGGAGAGGCCACAACAGTGAGAGGCCCGCATACCACAAAAAAGTAAATAAATAATAAAAATAAAAGAATGAAATTAGAACACTCCCTAATGCCCTACAGAAAAATAAACTCAAACTGGATTAAGGACCTAAATGTAAGGTCAGACACTACAAAACTCTTAGAGGAAAACATAGGCAGAGCACTCTATGATATAAATCACAGCAAGATCCTTTTTGATCCACCTCCTAGAGAAATGGAAATAAAAACAAAAATAAACAAATGGGACCTAATGAAACTTAAAAGCTTTTGCACAACAAAGGAAACCATATACAAGACAAAAAGACAACCATCAGAATTGGAGAAAATATTTGCAAACAAAGCAACTGACAAAGGCTTAATTTCCAAAATAGATTTCCCATGATCTTTGTTTTATATTGTTCTTAAATGTCTCCATTCCATTAATTAATATATTCTAAAGCACTGTGTGATTTAAAAAGATGAGATTTATTATTTCTATTTACGATTTCTTAAGATGTGTTCAAAGACTTGATTTAAATTAAGTGTTAAATAGAGTTAACTATCGACTTTATTTAGTCTCTCTTCCTCTAATTGTTAGATTAATTAAGTGTAAGTTACAATATACTAGCATGCCTTTGTACATTGAAGTGTTTAAGTTGATTCTAAATGAACAGTAGAGATTGTATCTGAACATGGAATTTAGCATTTGTCAATCCCTTTCTGATATGATTTTCAATGTTGATTGTATTTCATATTGATTAATTCATTTAAATATTTCTATACATTCTCCCATGAACAAAACAATATATTCATGAATACCTGTAACCAAAAGCAATTAATTTCTCATCTGATCTCACAGATTCCACCCCTTCCCGTATGATCATAGCCACCTTCATCCAGGCAAGCACTCCCATTCTACAGTTTCTTGAGGACATAGATTACTTTCACAAATAGTATACCCCTATGGAGTTCACCCCTCTCAGAGATTCTCATCTTCCATCTGTCCTCGATCTCTAGGTAGAAGTACTTTTATCACCCAGCACTCATTACTCTAATGCCACTCTCAATAAATAAATGGCACAACCCATGTCTCCCTCATTGAGTCTGGTAGCAAGTCTCCCTTCCTTTAGTTTCACCTCTATACCTATGGAATAAAAGATATTGCAACTAAAATGTTTATTGTACTGAACTGGGAGATTGTGTGTGTGGGTGTATGTGTGTGTGTGTTTGTGTCTGTGCATGTTTCTCCCTATGTCATTACAGATTATCAAGTTGCAAATGGAATGGCTTTTCTTTAGGGAAAAATATATTAAGAATGTCTTCAAACACTTAAAATACTTAAAAGGTCATTAAATTCCAAATCTGTGAGTTGTTTCATATCTCATCCAGTCCAATATACTTCCCAAAGCTGACATTCTTCTATTGGATCTTCTTTTAAAAGCATCTGCCTTCATTCTGTTGCCCTTCGTGCCTCTTGCCACATGTGCATGGTTCCAAAACTGCATAATCCTCCCTGAACATGCTTTCCTCCATAGTGGTCTGTTATCAGCTATCAAGAGATACTAACTATCTAGAGCCAATTCTTTAATGACAGATTTATGTTTTTGTTATTTTTTTTCCGTGTCAGACTCCTTGACAGCTTGCAAAATAGAACCACATTTGAATTGGTTTGCCTGACAGAGTATTATAATGATATTATAATAATCTTAGGTCTTTTTCAATCATTCACTGACATTCTTTTGTAATAGCTTCCACACGTGTCTCCTTGCCTATCTTGTTTCTTTATACCACTCCAGTTTTTCCCATTTCATGACTACTGTGTCACCTTCCTGATTCTATCAATTTACTTTTTATTTACTCATAAAGTCTCTCTTCCCCTTGTCAAGGACCACAAAGGGATTTTACTCTGTTTACAAGCCAGCATGTTAATAAGTTAGCCAGTGCAGTTTATTGGATGCTGGCAGAAGGCAAAGATTTCTGGTTTCGAGTGGGGAGGGATAAATTAGGAGGTTGGGATTGACATATACACACTACTATATACAAAATAGATAACTAGTAAGAACCTACTGTATAGCTCAGGGAACTCTACTCAATACTCTAATGACCCGTATGGGAATAGAACCTAAAAAAGGGTGGATATATGTATATGTATAACTGATTCACTTTGCTGTACAGCAGAAACTAACACAACATTGTAAATCAACTATACTCCAATAAAAATTAATTAGAGTAAAGATTTCAGGGGACTCCCCTGGTGGTCCAGTTGTTAAGATTCCATGCTCCCCATGCAGGGGGCCTGGGTTTGATTCCTGATCAGGGAACTAGATCCTGCTTGCCGCAAGTAAGACCCAGCACAGCCAAATAAATATATTTTTATAAAATATTTCTGATTCAGAGAAAAATGACTTTATTACAGCTCAACAGGCTGCATGAAGTTCACGTCTGTGTATGTTTCCCCTTCCCTCCATGTCCCACAGAATGATGCAGAGTAACTCAGGTGAATGTTATGTTCCTTGTGGCTTTGACTCACAGTTGAATTTCAAGCTTAGAAAACCACTATGTTTTAAAAACGGGCTATTAGCAAATTTGTCCAACAGAGCCCAAAGGGAGACATTATCATTTTCATACTTCATAGAAAACAAATTTGCCCTCCACTCCAAAGGGAGATACTAATATAATCTTCCAAGATGTTTGCAATACAACTTCCTGGAAAAGACAGACTGGAACAAAAGCTTTTAATGTCTTTCCTCAGAAGAAGTACTCTGAATCAGAAAAAAATCTTAATTTTGATGATGTCCAACTTATACATTTTTTAAAAAATTTGATAAGATTTTAGCTTTTATTTTTTTTTAACATCTCTATTGGGGTATAATTGCTTTACAATGGTGTGTTAGTTTCTGCTTTATAACAAAGTGAATCAGCTATACATATACATATGTTCCCATATGTCTTCCCTCTTGCATCTCCCTCCCTCCCACTCTCCCCATTCCACCCCTCCAGGCTGTCACAAAGCCCCGAGCTAATATCCCTGTGCCTTGCGGCTGCTTCCCCCTAGCTATCTACCTTACTACGTTTGTTAGTGTGTATATGTCCATGACTCTCTCTCGCCCTGTCAAAACTCACCCTTCCCCCTCCCCATATCCTCAAGTCCGTTCTCCAGTAGGTCTGCGTCTTTATTCCTGTCTTACCCCTAGGTTCTTCATGACATTTTTTTTTCCTTAAATTCCATATATATGTGTTAGCATACGGTATTTGTCATTTTCTTTCTGACTTACTTCACTCTGTATGACAGACTCTAGGTCTATCCATCTCATTACAAATAGCTCAATTTCATTTCTTTTTAAGGCTGAGTAATATTCCATTGTGTATATGTGCCACATCTTCTTTATCCATTCGTCCGATGATGGGTGCTTAGGTTGTTTCCATCTCCGGGCTATTGTAAATAGAGCTGCAATGAACATTTTGGTACATGACTCTTTTTGAATTTTGGTTTTCTCAGGGTATATGCCCAGTAGTGGGATTGCTGGGTCATATGGTAATTCTATTTGTAGTTTTTTAAGGAACCTCCATACTGTTCTCCATAGTGGCTGAACCAATTCACATTCCCACCAGCAGTGCAAGAGTGTCCCCTTTTCTCCACATCCTCTCCAGCATTTATTGTTTCTAGATTTTTTGATGATGGCCATTCTGACTGGTGTGAGATGATATCTCATTGTAGTTTTGATTTGCATTTCTCTAATGATTAATGATGTTGAGCATTCTTTCATGTGTTTGTTGGCATTCTGTATATCTTCTTTGGAGAAATGTCTATTTAGGTCTTCTGCCCATTTTTGGATGGGGTTGTTTGTTTTTTTGTTATTGAGCTGCATGAGCTGCTTGTAAATTTTGGAGATTAATCCTTTGTCAGTTGCTTCATTTGCAAACGTTTTCTCCCATTCTGAGGGTTGTCTTTTGGTCTTGGTTATGGTTTCCTTTGCTGTGCAAAAGCTTTGAAGTTTCATTAGGTCCCATTTGTTTATTTTTGTTTTTATTTCCATTACTCTAGGAGGTGGGTCAGAAAGGATCTTGCTGTGATTTATGTCATAGAGTGTTCTTCCAATGTTTTCCTCTAAGAGTTTGATAGTTTCTGGCCTTACATTTAGGTCTTTAATCCATTTTGAGCTTATTTTTGTGTATGGTGTTAGGGAGTGATCTAATCTCGTACTTTTACATGTACCTGTCCAGTTTTCCCAGCACCATTTATTGAAGAGGCTGTCCTTTCTCCACTGTACATTCCTGCCTCCTTTATCAAAGATAAGGTGTCCATATGTGCATGGGTTTATCTCTGGGCTTTCTATCCTGTTCCACTGATCTATCTTTCTGTTTTTGTGCCAGTACCATACTGTCTTGATTACTGTTGCTTTGTAATATAGTCTGAAGTCAGGGAGCCTGATTCCTCCAGCTCCTTTTTTCGTTCTCAAGATTGCTTTGGCTATTCGGGGTCTTTTGTGTTTCCATACAAATTGCGAAATTTTTTGTTCTAGTTCTGTGAAAAATGCCAGTGGTAGTTTGATAGGGATTGCATTGAATCTGTAGATTGCTTTGGGTAGTAGAGTCATTTTCACAATGTTGATTCTTCCCATCCAAGAACATGGTATATCTCTCCATCTATTTGTATCATCTTTAATTTCTTTCATCAGTGTCTTATAATTTTCTGCATACAGGTCTTTCGTCTCCTTAGGTAGGTTTATTCCTAGATATTTTATTCTTTTTGTTGCAATGGTAAATGGGAGTGTTTTCTTGATTTCACTTTCAGATTTTTCATCATTAGTATATAGGAATGCCAGAGATTTCTGTGCATTAATTTTGTATCCTGCTACTTTACCAAATTCATTGATTAGCTCTAGTAGTTTTCTGGTAGCATCTTTAGGATTCTCTATGTATAGTATCATGTCATCTGCAAACAGTGACAGCTTTACTTCTTCTTTTCCGATTTGGATTCCTTTTATTTCCTTTTCTTTTCTGATTGCTGTGGCTAAAACTTCCGAAACTATGTTGAATAAGAGTGGTGAGAGTGGGCAACCTTGTCTTGTTCCTGATCTTAGTGGAAATGCTTTCAGTTTTTCACCATTGAGGATGATGTTTGCTGTGGGCTTGTCATATATGGCCCTTATTATGTTGAGGAAAGTTCCCTCTAAGCCTACTTTCTGGAGGGTTTTTATCATAAATGGGTGTTGAATTTTGTTGAAAGCTTTCTCTGCATCTATTGAGATGATCATATGGTTTTTCTCCTTCAATTTGTTAATATGGTTTATCACATTGATTGATTTGCGTATATTGAAGAATCCTTGCATTCCTGGAATAAACCCCACTTGATCATGGTGTATGATCCTTTTAATGTGCTGTTGGATTCTGTTTGCTAGTATTTTGTTGAGGATTTTTGCATCTATGTTCATCAGTGATATTGGCCTGTAGTTTTCTTTCTTTGTGACATCCTTGTCTGGTTTTGGTATCAAGGTGATGGTGGCCTTGTAGAAGGAATTTGGGAGTGTTCCTCCCTCTGCTATATTTTGGAAGAGTTTGAGAAGGATAGGTGTTAGCTCTTCTCTAAACGTTTGATAGAATTCACCTGTGAAGCCATCTGGTCCTGGGCTTTTGTTTGTTGGAAGATTTTTAATCACAGTTTCAATTTCAGTGCTTGTGATTGTTCTGTTCATATTTTCTATTTCTTCCTGATTCAGTCTTGGCAGGTTGTGCATTTCTAAGAATTTGTCCATTTCTTCCAGATTGTCCATTTTATTGGCATAGAGTTGCTTGTAGTAATCGCTCATGATTTTTTTTTATTTCTGCAGTGTCAGTTGTTACTTCTCCTTTTTCATTTCTAATTCTATTGATTTGAGTCTTATTGATCTTTGCTATCGTTTCCTTCATTTCTTTTTCATTTATTTCTGATCTGATTTTTATGATTTCTTTCCTTCTGCTAGCTTTGGGGTTTTTTTGTTCTTCTTTCTCTAATTGCTTGAGGTGCAAGGTTAGGTTATTTATTCGAGATGTTTCCTGCTTCTTAAGGTGGGCTTGTATTGCTATAAACTTCCCCCTTAGAACTGCTTTTGCTGCATCCCATAGGTTTTGGGTTGTTGTGTCTCCATTGTCATTTGTTTCTAGGTATTTTTTTTAATTTCCTCTTTGATTTCTTCAGTGATCACTTCATTATTAAGTAGTGTATTGTTTAGCCTCCATGTGTTTGTATTTTTTACAGATCTTTTCCTGTAATTGATATCTAGTCTCATGGCGTTGTGGTCAGAAAAGATACTTGATACAATTTCAGTTTCCTTAAATTTACCAAGGCTTGATTTTTGACCCACTATATGATCTATCCTGGAGAATGTTCCATGAGCACTTGAGAAAAATGTGTATTCTGTTGTTTTTGGATGGAGTGTCCTATAAATATCAATTAAGTCCATCTTGTTTAATGTATCATTTAAAGCTTGTGTTTCCTTATTTATTTTCATTTTGGATGATCTGTCCATGGGTGAAAGTGGGGTGTTAAAGTCCCCTACTATGAATGTGTTACTGTCAATCTCCCCTTTTATGGCTGTTATTATTTGCCTTATGTATTGAGGTGCTCCTATGTTGGGTGCATAAATATTTACAATTGTTATATCTTCTTCTTGGATCAATCCCTTGATCATTATGTAGTGTCCTTCTTTGTCCCTTTTAATAGTCCTTATTTTAAAGTCTATTTTGTCTGATATGAGAATTGCTACTCCAGCTTTCTTTTGGTTTCCATTTGCATGGAATATCTTTTTCCATCCCCTTACTTTCAGTCTGTATGTGTCTCTAGATTTGAAGTGGGTCTCTTGTAGACAGCATATATAAGGGTCTTGTTTTTGTATACATTCAGCCAATCTGTGTCTTTTGGTGGGAGCATTTAGTCCATTTACATTTAAGGTAATTATCGATATGTATGTTCCTATTCCCATTTTCTATATTGTTTTGGGTTCACTACTATACGTCGTTTCCTTCTCTTGTGTTTCTTGTCTAGAGAAGTTCCTTTAGCATTTGTTGTAAAGCTGGTTTGGTGGTGCTGAACTCTCTCAGCTTTTGCTTGTCTGTAAAGGTTTTAATTTCTCCACCAAATCTGAATGAGATCCTTGCTGGGTAGAGTAGTCTTGGTTGCAGGTTTTTCTCCTTCATCACTTTCAGTATGTCCTGCCACTCCCTTCTGTCTTGTAGGGTTTCTGCTGAGAGATCAGCTGTTAACCTTATGGGGATTCCCTTGTGTGTTATTTGTTGTTTTTCCCTTGCTGCTTTTAATATGCTTACTTTGTATTTAATTTTTGACAGTTTGATTAATATGTGTCTTGGCGTATTTCTCCTTGTATTTATCCTGTATGGGACTCTCTGTGCTTCCTGGACTTGATTAACTATTTCCTTTCCCATATTAGGGAAGATTTCAACTATAATCTCTTCAAATATTTTCTCAGTCCCTTTCTTTCTTTCTTCTTCTTCTGGAACCCCTATAATTCGAATGTTGGTGCCTTTCATGTTGTCCCAGAGGTCTCTGAGACTGTCCTCAGTTCTTTTCATTCTTTTTTCTTTATTCTGCTCTGCAGTAGTTATTTCCACTACTTTATCTTCCAGGTCACTTATCCGTTCTTCTGCCTCAGTTATTCTGCTATTGATCCTATCTAGAGTACTTTTAATTTCATTTATTGCGTTGTTCATCATTGCTTGTTTCATCTTTAGTTCTTGTAGGTCCTTGTTAACTGTTTCTTGCATTTTGTCCATTCTACTTCCAAGATTTCGGATCATCCTTACTATCATTATTCTGAATTCTTTTTCAGGTAGATTGCCTATTTCCTCTTCATTTGTTAGGTCTGGTGGGTTTTTATCTTGCTCCTTCATCTGCTGTGTGTTTTTCTGTCTTCTCATTTTGCTTATCTTACTGTGTTTGGGGTCTCCTTTTTGCAGGCTGCCCATTCGTAGTTCCCGTTGTTTTTGATGTCTGTCTCCAGTGGCTAAGGTTGTTTCAGTGGGTTGTGTAGGTTTCCTGGTGGAGGAGACTAGTGTCTGTGTTGTGCTGGATGAGGCTGGATCTTGTCTCTCTAGTGGGCAGGTTCACGTCTGGTGGTGTGTTTTGGGGTGTCTGTGGCCTTATTATGATTTTAGGCAGCCTCTCTGCTAATGGGTGGGGTTGTGTTCCTGTTTTGCTAGTTGTTTGGCATAGGTTGTCCAGCACTGTGGCTTGCTGGTCGTTGAGTGAAGCTGGGTGGTGGTGTTAAGATGGAGGTCTCTGGGAGATTTCTGCCGTTTAATACTATGTGGAGCTGGGAGGTCTCTTGTTGACCAGTGTCCTGAAGTTGGCTCTCCTACCTCAGAGGCAAAGCCCTGCCTCCTGGGCTGGAGCACCAAGAGCCTTTCATCCACACGGCTCAGAATAAAAGGGAGAAAAAGTAGAGAGAATTAGTAGAAGTATGAGGAAAGAAAGAAGGAAAGGAGGAAAGGAAGGAAGGAAGAAAGAAGCAAAGAAGGAAAGAAAGGAGGGAGGGAGGGAGGGAGGAAGGAAAGAAGGAGGGAGGGAAAGAAGGAGAAAATGTAGAGAGAATTAGTAGAAGTATGAGGAAAGAAAGAGGGAAAGGAGGAAAGGAAGGAAGGAAGAAAGAAGCAAAGAAGGAAAGAAAGGAGGGAGGGAGGGAGGAAGGAAGGAAGGAAGGAGGGAAAGAAGAAAATGTAAAGAGAATTAGTAGAAGTATGAGGAAAGAAAGAAGGAAAGGAGGAAAGGAAGGAAGGAAGAAAGAAGCAAAGAAGGAAAGAAAGGAGGGAGGGAGGAAGGAAGGAAGGAGGGAAAGAAGGAAAAAAGACAGAAAGAAAGAAGATACAGTAAAAATAAAATAAAGTATAATACAGTTATTGTACTAAAAAATATTTAGAAAAAAAAAAAAAAAAAGGGACGGATAGAACCCTAGGACAAATGTTGGAAGCAAAGCTATACAGAGAAAATCTTACACAGAAGCATACACATACACATTCACAAAAAGAGGCAAAGGGGAAAAAATCATAAATCCTGCTCCCAGAGACCACCTCCTCAACCTGGGGTGATTCGCTGTCTAAAGGAGGGAAGGAAGGAAGGAAAGAAGGAAAGAAAGAATGAAGGTAAAGTACAATAAATTTATTACAATTAAAATTAATTATTAAGAAAAAAAAAATTTTTTTAAGAAAACAATGGACAGATAGAGCCCTAGGACAAATGGTGGAAGCAAGAGTATACAGACAAGATCTCACACAGAAGCATACACGCACACATTCACAAAAAGAGGAAAAGGGAAAAAAATCACAGATCTCGCTCCTAAGTTCCACCTCTTCAATTTGGGATCACTTCCTGTCTATTCAGGTATTCCACAATGCAGGGCACATCAAGTTGATTGTGGAGCTTCAATCCGCCGCCTCGGCGGCTGCCGGGAGAGACCTCCCCCTCTCCTCCCTGCTCTCACAGCTCACAGGAGCTCAGCTTTGTACCCAGCCCTGCCCCTGCGCGCAGGTCGCTGGAGGGCGTCTGTTTTTTGCTCAGACAGGACGGGGCTAAAGGAGCCGTTGATTCGGGAGCCCCGGCTCACTCAGGCCGGGGGTTGGGGGATGGGGGAAGGAGGGGCACTGCGTGCAGGGCAGGCCTGCGGCAGCAGAGGCGGCAAGACGCTGCACCAGCCTGAGACCCGCCGTGCGTACTCCCGGGGAAGTTGTCCCTGGATCCCGGGAACCTAGCAGTGGCGGCCTGCACAGGCTCCGCGGAAGAGGGGCGTGGAGAGTGGCCTGTGCTCGCACACAGCCCCCCTGGTGGCGGCAGCAGCAGCCCCAGCGTCTCCCGCCCGTCTCTGGGGTCCGCGGTTTTAGCCGCGGCTCGCACCCGTCTCTGGGGTTCCTTTAAGCAGCGCTCTTAAACCCCTCTCCTCGCCCACCAGGAAACAAAGAGGGAAGAAAAAGTCTCTTGCCTCTTTGGCAGGTGCAGACTTTTCCCCGAACTCCTTCCCGGCTAGTCGTGGCGCACCAACCCCTTCAGGCTATGTTCAAGCCGCCAACCCAAGTCCTGTCCCTGCGCTCCGTCCAAAACCGAAACCGGAGCCTCAGCTCGCAGCCCCGCCCGCCCCGGCGGGTGAGCAGACAAGCCTCTCGGGTTGGTGAGTGCTGGTCGGCACCGATCGTCTATGCAGGAATCTCCCCGCTTTGCCCTCCGCACCCGTCGCTGTGCACTACTCCGCAGTCCCGAAGCTCCCCCCTCCTCCTCCCGCAGTCTCCGCCCGCGGAGGGGCTTCCTAGTGTGTGGAAACTTTTCCTCCTTCACAGCTCCCTCCCACTGGTGCAGGTGCCGTCCTTATTCTTTTGTCTCTGTTTTTTCTTTTTTTCTTTTGCCCTACCCAGGTACGTGGGGAGTTTCTTGCCTTTTGGGAGCTCTGAGGTCTTCTGCCAGCCTTCAGTAGGTGTTCTGTAGGAGTTGTTCCACGTGTAGATGTATTTCTGGTGTATCCGTGAGGAGGAAGGCGATCTCCACGTCTTACTCTTCCGCCATCTTCCCCTTCTCTCTCAGATTTTAGCTTTTATATCATATATAAGAAATCATTTTCAAATCCCAGGTCATAAAGTTTTATTCAAAATTTTTCTTATGTATTTTTTAGTTTTAAAATGCTTCTATATTTAGGTCTTTGATTCATTTTGATTTAATTTTTGTGTACAGGATGAAGTAGAAGTGCAAATTGATTGATTGATTGATTGATTTTTTTTTGGCATGTGGGGATACAGTTACCCTAGTACCATTTGTTCAAGTCTGTTCTTTCCTCTTTGAGTGATCTTGTCACCTTGTCAAGAATGAATTGACTCTGATGTGTGGGTTTATTTCAGGATGCTCCATTTTATTCCATTGGTTTATATATACATCCTTAAGCCAGTATCATACTGTCTTGATTACTGAAAATTTATAATAAATTTTGAAATTGGGAAGTCTGAGTTCTCCAGATTTATTCTTCTATTATAAGATATTTTGGCTCTTTTTGGGTCTCAAGTTTCCATATGAATTTTAGTAATGAGCTGTCAAAATAGACAACTGTGATTCTAATAGGGATTGAATTGACAAGGCATCAGGTCTTGTAGTACAACCATCTTAACAATATTTTCTTCCAATTCAAAAATTTGGGGTGTATTTCCTCTTATTTACTCTTAATTCATCTTAACAGTAGTTTGCAGTTTCTAGGGTTTGAGTTATATATATCTTCATTAAATTTATTCCTAATAATTTTATTCTTAGTGGTTATTTTAAATAAAGTGGTTTTCTTAAATTCATTTTCAGATTGCTCATTGCAAGCATATACAAATACAATCGATTAAATACATTAATCTCATCACCTGCAAACATGTTGAACTTGTTTACTAATTTGAATAAGTTTATAACAGATTCATTAGGATTTTCTGTATATGATATCATGTCATTGACATATGAATAGAGATCCAGATTGCTTTCTAATCTGAATATCTTTTATTTCACTTCTTTGCCTAATTGCCCTGGCTAGAATCTCCAGTATAATGTGGAACAGAAGTGGTAAGAATGAATATCCTTGTCTTGTTCATGTCTTGGCAGACAGTGGGTTGAGGCTGGGTTCTGCCCCAGAAGCCTGTGTTGCTGCCTGTGTTGCTAACCTATATGGTTTCTGGAAGGCTATAGATGTGCAGCATGAACATGTGCATTATACTCTGGCCTAGGATGGTCCCCCACCCTGCTCAGCCTTTGGGCTAGAGCCCTTTCCCCTCCCTAGCACTTTGCCGGGGCCCTGGGGCAAGCATCTCAGCACTGTGACCCTGAATGTGGTGAGATAAATGTCCAAGAGGTTTGGGACTTGCATGATACGTGGTTTGAGCCTGACCCTTTAAGAAGGAGTCTGAGATGAGAGGCCTTAGACATGGGAGCTCCCAGGTTTTTCTCATCTCAGAATTCCCCTCTTAGCCCCCAGAGAACTCCCAGGATCCCATGAGATTGGGCTTCTCTGGAAAGAGTAACTATGGCTGTAGCACATCAGAATCCCATCATTCTCTGAGCCTCCCTTAATGCCCACTGCATTCCAGCTCATCCTCCCTCTGCCCCTCCATCAGGACATGGCCTTACTCCACCCACATACACAAAGTTGCGTAGATCATCCTGCAAGCTCCAAATGTGCCCTGATTGCCTTCCTGGGAAACTCTGCACTCCACTCACTGGGGTCCTCAATGTTGTTCAAAGGAGAATTTCTCCTGATGAACCTGAGTGAAGGGACCAGCTCCCCGATCACAGGGTACTGGCAGTTGGATTGGATCAGAGAGACAGCGATGTCCTGAGATTGTTCTTCACTGGAGAGGCTGGAGAAACAGGCAGTGATAGTCTCCTGGTATGAATTCTAGACACCTCACAGCTACTGGGAGGAATAACTGGCCCCAAGGATGTGTGTGGTTGCCTGAGTGTTCTATCTGTGTGCATGTGTGTGTTTCTTCTATGTGTGTGCATTTGTTTCTTCTTCTTCTTCTTTTCTTTTTCCTCTACTTATTGTGTGATGTGCACTAATCTGATAAAGAGTTTTGCTCTTTCTCCAGAGCAGTGACCAGGATGTTGAGCCCAAGGTACTGTTAAAATTAAATACAAAATGGAGACCAGATTAGAAAAATTCCCTGAGTTGATAAAACCCTTTAAGCCATGTAGTGAAACTTAATTTAGCTTATTCTGAAAGAAAAGAGAAGCTTAACTTAGGCCACTTCTTGTAAATGCCTGTGGTAATCATAAAAGAGACAACTCATCTTTCGAAAATTGTATAAGATAATCACTTTTAACCAGTCCCTTGACTTGTGGAAACCCCCATTTTAATAAACAATCACTGTGTAGGTTAAACAGCTTCCTCATTTTCTCTTTGAATTGATCCTATAACATCATGCCCTGAGCTGCAGATTAGTCTTTGAATTTGAATACTTCCATTTCCCAACTGTTCTTATATACACAGTAAACTCTGACTAAATGGTATTTATTAATCTGGCAATTATAATTTTACTATTTTGGGATTTTTGACAGTTTTTGGCATCTAAACTGGGATTCAGAAGAAGACCTGCAATGACTCTGAGGCTGATGAGCAAACCAGGTGCTAGTTTATTGAGCTCACTGCTTTCTCCCTTACCATGGAGTTCACGGGTGAGTCTCTCTTGGATCCAAGCTCTACTCTCTTTGCCTTTGGAGCTCTCCAACTTTACTGTGCACACTTGTATTTTATTTGTCGAAGCGTCTTGGTAATTCACCTGATCCTGTGCAAAAGGGGAGAAAACATGTGATTCCCTGTGCTTTGGAACAGCTGTTAAGAAACAGGGTCCCTCAGATTTAAAACATCTTAGGGAATCTAAAGGCAAAGATGGTTCTACCAGGCCTAAAACTCTTTCTCCATGTCCTCAAAAAACTCTTGTTTCCTATAGGTATATAGGACCTTGGTCTTGTGTCGTTTTGGGAAATTGGTGAGGTTTTGGTTAATTTGGAACTGTAATAGCCACTTTGGAGAGCCCTTTAACTTAGATAAGATAGTTCACCTTAATTCACACTCTTGAAAAAGAGAGAATCCCAAAACTCTCAGAGATAATAAAATGCATTCTTTGATTGGTATGCAGAAGCTTCCAGAAGACAAAATGACACCAAAAATAGCTTCTCTAAAGGAAACTTTACAACATGCAAAAAAAAAAAAAAAAAAAAATCTTTAGTAAAACTCTGGCCTTCTGAGCAGATAAAATTAACTTAGCCCATCTGCCAGAAACACAATTTGGATCCAGATAATCTTTTGAATTATTTTTATTATTGTACTTGAGATATGAATAAAATTTTAAAATAAAAGCTATAATGTCTCTGTTTGTGTCTGTCTGTATGTTTATGTATATCTATGTAAGTATATTATACTTAGCTTAAAGAAAATAAGTGCTTATATAAATTATTTCCAAAACTGTTGGAAATATAGAAACTAAACCAAATGCTTTACAGTTTCATATGACCTGGGATAAATTTTGATAAGTAAAAGCTAATTAAGTTTTTTTGTTTAATAAAAATAGGCATGTCTTTCTTCAGAATTATCAATATTAATGTAATGCAGACATAAACTTTTTCTGCCTGGGAGTCAAATTAGCTCATATTATCTCTATGTTACAAGCTTAGTAGGCAAGAAAAGAAACTTAAGATGATGGTTAGCTGCTTAATGTCTAATCCAAGCATAATTATTAAAAACTAATAATTTAAGTAGAAGTATGTAAGATAAAAGTTAATACTAAGTTAAACTAAATAATGGTTATTCATTAAATATGTAAATCATTTCCAAATAGGTAATACAATGAAACATTAATTGCTAAACATAACTGTAAGTTTATCTACTTTTGGCTTAATTTTTCAGAGAGACAAAACATAATAGGTCTGTTAATGTCTTGACACATGAAAAGTTATGCTATAGAAAACATATGTCTCTAAAAAGTATGTTTTTTTATACTGATGTTTTTATAAATTTGCTAATCTACTACAGGATGGTAACATATTATACAGTTAATATTTGCCTGCTTCCTAGTTTTCACTGGAAAGTAAAAGTTACTAATAGTTAAAATGTATAAACAACATGTAAAAATAAAAACACTAGAAATAAGAAGGGAAACAATTTTATATAAAAAGTTTTGGAAGAAAATGGGATATGTTTTTATATGAAGAATATGCAAGGAAAATGGGATGTATTTTTGTTAAGGAAAAAAAGAATAATGTCTTCTAAAATAAAATGACTGGTTATTCCAGAATAAGAAAAGAAAATGAATAAGACAAAACAAATGGATACAGAAAATTGCAGAAGTTTTGTGGAAAAGAAAGGTTATGTTGTGAGGTCAAAGCCTGCTGAAATTGAAAAGATTTATTTATAAGGGTTGTTTAACATAAGCTTAGTAATGTATTGATAAAAAAAATCTGAAGTTTAATTTTCTTTCTGTTAAAAATCACAAAATTTCTCCAATTTTTCATCTGCTCTTAATAAAAGATTATAAAAATGGTGTTTTTATTTTTACCTTAGTTGTAATTTACCAAAGCTTTGACTGGAATATTACATTTGAGAGTATGCATAGAACGACTGCCAAGTATTTCACTATTAAATATGCTCGTAATGGTGGGTTTTCATAGATGTCCTTTATCTATGTTTGTTAAGAGTTTTTGTCATGAAAGAGTGTTGGATTTTATCAAATGCTTTTTCTACATCTATTAAAATAATTTTGTTTTTTGCTTTTTTCTGTTGATATGGTGTATTAGACTGATTAGACTGTATTAGAAGTGATTTTTGGACGCTAAACCAACCTTATATTCCTGGGATAAATCCCACTTGGTTATGGTATAGTCCGTTTTATATGTTTCTGGATTTGACCTGATAACATTTTTATGTGTATTTTTCATGCATATATTCATGACAGATATTGGCCTGTGATTTTCTTTTGTTGTGAAGTCTTCCTATTTTTTTTTTTTTTTTTTTTTTTTTTTTTTTGGTATCAGAGTAAAACTGACTTCTTAGAGTGAGTTGTGAAGCAATCTTTCCTCTTCTACTTTGTGGAAGTGTTTGTGAAGGACTGTTATTATTTCTTCTTTCAAAGTTCAGTAGAATTCACTGGTGGAGCCATATGTTCCTGGGCTTTTCTTTTTATGAGTAGTCTTTGTTGGAAGCATTTCATTTGTTTTTAAAAATTCTATCTCTTTAGTTTTTATGGGGACATTCAGAGTTTATATTTGTTCTTATGTTGTTTCAGTATTTTGTATCTTTCTAAGAATTTGTCCATTTTATCTAAGTTGTCTGTTCATTGCACACCCTTATTATTTATATTTATTTCTGTAAGTTCAGAAGAACTATTCCTTATTTCATTTAGGATTTTAACAGTTTTACCCTTTTCTCTTTCTATTTTTTTAATCAATATAGATAAAGATTTGTCAATTTTGACAATATTTTCAAAGAACAAATTCTGGCTGTACTTATTATTCTATTCTTTTTCTATTTTCTATTATACAGTAGTTTTTTTTCCAATCCATATTATTTCCATCTTTCTGTATGTTTGTGTTTTATTTTGCTCTTTCTTTTCTAGTTTCATAAGGTGAGAGGTTAAATTACTGATTTGAGATGTTTCTTTTTGTTAATAGAGGTGTTTTCATCTATAAATTTCCAAGAAAGTATTGCTCTATCTGCTTCCCATAAGCTTTGGTATATTGTATTTTTATTTTCATTCACCTCTAAGCATTTTCTTATTCCTCTTGTGATTTTTAATGCATTTGTTATTTAAGAATGTGTTGTTTTATTTTCAGTTTGATTTTCTCACATTATTTTTGTTACTGCTTTCTAATATCATTCCATTGTGTTCAGAGAATATCCTTTGCTTTATATCCTGGTATATGCTCTATCCTGAATAATGGTCTATATATACTCAAGAGTAATTTATATTCTGCTTTTGTTGGTTGGCCTGTCAAAACTTCTATTTCCTTATTGATGCTTTGTCCGGTTTTTCTACCCATTGTTGATAGCGAGGTATTTAAGTCTGTAGCTGTTATTGTTGAATTGTCTATTTTTGCCTTCATTTCCATCAGTTTTTGCTTCATGTATTTTGATGATCTCTTTGCAACTTTATATATCTTTATGATTGGTATATCTTCCTGATAAATTGATCTTTTCCTCATTATAAAGCTTGCCTCTTTATCTCTAATATATATATATATATTTTTTTTTTGTCTGATATTACATAGCCATTCCAATAGAATTATGGTTGCTGTTTGCACCTTTTTCTATACTGTTATTTTAATCTATCTGTATCTTTAAATGTAAAATGGGTGTCCTATAGACAGCACATGTTTTGATCTGGTTTTTATTCAGCCATACAAAACATCACACAGCCTTTGAGTGTTTAAATCTATCAATATATAATTCTATTATTAACATGGCTGCCTTTACATTTGCCATTTTGCTTTTTGTTTTCTCTATATATCCTGTCTTATTATGTTCCTCTATTTCTTTTTACTATATTATATTCCAATAAGTGAATATTTTCTAATGAAATTTTAAGTTTATGATATTTTTTTTTTTTTTTTTTTTTTTTTTTTTTTTTTATGCGTTACGCGGGCCTCTCACTGTTGTGGCCTCTCCCGTTGCGGAGGACAGGCTCCGGACGTGCAGGCTCAGCGGCCATGGCTCACGGGCCCAGCCGCTCCGCGGCATGTGGGATCTTCCCAGACCGGGGCACGAACCCGTGTCCCCTGCATCGGCAGGCGGACTCTCAACCACTGCGCCACCAGGGAAGCCCATGATATTTTTGTGTTGTTTCTTCAGTGATTGCTCTAGGACTTATCATATAAATCCTAAAATAGAATCTATTTTAGATTTATACTAATTCTAGTTAGAAAAACAAATGCTCATCCATGCTATTCCTTCTCTCTTTTGGGGGAATTATTGTTATACATATTATATTATACATATATATGTACATGTGTGCTGCATATATATGTATACATATGTGTGTATATGTAAACAATACATTGTTATAAGCATCATTTTATCACTTTATATGATTTTATGGCTTTTAACAAAGCCAAGAGAAGAAAACAAATGTATATTTTAAAGTTTATTATATTAACCTTCTTATTTAAAATGTTTTGGTTCTCTTCATTTGTTCCTGTAGATTTTAGTTAAAATGATGTTATTTCCTTAGCTCAATACTGTATTCTTCCCACTCACTTCCTTTGTAATGTTATTGGCAAATATATCATATTTGTCTATTTTATTGTTTGACTTTGGGTCATCTGTCTGAATAAATCTTACTACTCAGTTTAGAACACAATGCCGTCATTATCCCTTGTTAGGTTTTATATATGTATGTGTATGCATATACACATAATATTGATATGTAGATATAGATTTATATGTCACAACTTCTCTTTTGGCAAATATTCTACTGAAGTTAATATGTACATTTTAACTTGTGAGTGTTCTTACAAATTAGTGTTACATTTACATGTAAAAATTTTTATTAATGAATTGGCAATGTGTTATGTTTCTTATTCTTTTTCCTAACATGTTTTTAAGAACTCTTCATATTATTGTGTATGCATAATTCATAATACATTTCAAATCAATGTCATGAATTCGTGGGGAAGACTCACTTAATCTAGTGGAGGGACAAAACATATACAATGAACATTAGTCAAGACCTATAGTTAGTAACCTATTGTGTACTGATATCCATGTGAGTTATTGTACGGACACCATGCATGTCCTATTCATATCCTCTAAGAAACAACAAGCCCAGGATTGCTTCCAGTAACACCCTGAGACTCTGCTTCAGGTCTAATCTTTTCACAAGGCTGCAAGTTTGTCCCTCTAGCAGAACAAACCTGAAATGTTGGAGACCATCTGTCCGCATAAGAAGATGTCTATTAATGACAGAAGGGGATTTGGAGAAATACCTCAGCTCTCTTGCCTTTGCTTGAGATAACTCTGAATCATGTTTTACAGATAGCTTTAGGTTATCTCTTAGAATTCCCCAGGGGTTACTAAGGCCTATTTTCCTATCATGGTAACGTTTTAGATAATGCACATTTTATTATATTCCATCTCTCTCTACCCTATTGCCATCCTTGTGCTTCATAGGATTACTGTCAAATATTCTACTTGCAATCATCTTCTTGCTTCATGGTTTGCTTTGGGGGATACAGAAATTATAACTAATCTTATTTCTAGGTCAGAAAACCAAGGATATAATTTCTAGAAGAATATGGGTTACAATTGTTTTAAATTAAAAGGAGAAAGCAATTACTCAGTGGTGATGATTTTGTTATGGCACACTTCATGGAAGAAGAGGAATTTTCACAGGTCTATATCATATAGCTGGAAGAATTGGTCAGGTAGAGACAGGCATGTAGGCTGGGATACTGAAAAGTGTGTAAGTGATTTTCTATTCCTGTGTGTTCAGCTTTTACTCTAAGGTTAATAGAGAAAACTTCTCAGACTTGACAGTCTGTGATCCTATCAGAGGTGATTGTGGATATGTTTACAGAACAAACTCACAGATTTTAATGATTGTTCCTAAAGTACAGTAAGCTTCTTTAACATTTCCTTTTAATAGGTCTAATTGAGAGTTTCTCAAACTTGAGAAATTATAAACTTTGAGACTGTATTTATAAACTTCCAGGGCTATATTAACACCAATATGAGGAACATGGCATTAAAATTTAAAAATCTTCCCTATAAATGATTATGGCCAAACATCATAAAATCTAAAAGCAAATAGAGTCAATGCAAGTAAAGTACTACTTATGTATAATGTAGTAAAACAAATTATTTAGAGCATGCTTGAAGTATTACTGAAATGCGAATCCCCAATTTAAAATTTCTTAGGATTTGCTTTATGCAATGACATATCTATCAGCCACCAGAGATACTTATATCTTAGTTTAAGACACACTGGATTAAGGTTTTGTTTTTAAAATGCTCAATAGCCAATCACCAGCTGTTATATATATATTTTATCCATTATACAGGTGTGGTGTTCCTTTATAACTAGGTGAAATAACATGCCAGATTAGGCAGTAAAGGGTGCTTACTTCAAAAGACTATCCTAGTTTTAGCAGGGCTTGAGCTGGTTCCACTGGACTAGTTTTTGATGGTCTCAGGTAGGACCTCATTGGACCACAGTAGCTCTTCTAATTTGCTGGGACCTCACTTGATTCATTATTGATCAACTTACTATCTCTTAGCTTTTCAGGTCAAGTCATCTTTGCTTCACTCATCACGTGAGTTGCCCTGGTCATAATCTTTTATGTTGTTGAAGTGGTTTCCGATTTCCCTTTTAACTGAATAAATTATCTGACGTATGTTTAGAATGTCTGGATTTATCACTTCTACTTGGTCTTTTTTTGGTAATTGGACAGTTTTGATCTCAACATTATCCAGAAAATGTTTATGTTGATGACATTGCCTCCCTCCAGCAATAATTTAAAAAATTAACTATATTTTTGGCTAAGTATGTGCTTTATTATCATTTTATTTATATTATTTTATTCTTCATCAAAATCTTATCCAGGAAAAGAAGAGTATTAATATAAAGTCATAACATGTTACCAGTAAAAAAAATGGTGTTGTCTTAGCATGGTTTTATTTTGCATGTTTGTGTTCTAAGTTAACGTATAGAAGTGTTAGATACAAAAACAAAATGTTTCTGCATTTTGTGATTTTTCTCTTCTTTCCTGTAAAACCACCCATCTGACTACAAATACACACACAGGAGTGCACGCATATGCACATGCACACACACACCCCATAGACTTACCCTCAAAACAAAATGAGGTTTCTGGCAGCTCTTTCAATTACAAAAATGATGACACTTCCTCTTACTTTACATATAATAATCTTTAGCAAAATATTTTCTAGCTCCTAAAAAAAACAAAAAAAGCTCTTCAATTTGGGCTCATGCTATGCAGAGCTATTAATGTAACTGCTGCCATGCTGTTTCTCTATAGTGCACTTCTACAATCAGTAAAATAAAAATGAATTTAGCACATAGGAGAAATGGAACACCCTTCTAATTCCAGCTTTCTTTCACTTTTCTTTAATATCCATGTACTGATTTTATCAAGGCAGCCCTCACTTCTCATTCCCTTTATTATAAGCTCATTTCTTCATCTTTATGTTTTCTTGCACAATTTTTCTAACATAAAATACCTGTATAACATATATCAATTTGGATTTTATTTGTATCAACTCTAAGAAATTCTTAGTGCCTGGAGAATGAATGCTGTACTTTTATTTAACGCCAATATTTTTGTGTGTTTTAACAGTTGTTTGTCTCTCTCTTTGTCTCTTTTATTGAGTATAAAGTCCTTAGTGATAGAATGTAAAGTACATTTTTCCATCTGTCTCCACCAAGAAAACAATATATTAGCATATTTAATGCCTCAGATATTTGATCAAGGTTAAATCAATATTCAGTTCAAACCTCACTTTTCTTAGAAGACATCCATATCTCTTTTATTGTTATTTACATTTTTAAAAAATATATCAGTTTTTTTCCCTGATTGTCACATGTGTAATAGTAGTGAAGTGGTAAACAAAAGAAACAAACAAACAAAAAATCTCACTAACACCAACACTCACAAACAAAGTTTACAAGTTCCTTGAGTTTGGTAGATTATACCGTGTATCTACACAGCTATCAACTACAATGTAACAAGTTAACCTCCCAAATTTAAAATACCTGTTATCTTACATTTCTGTGAATTGAGAATCAAGGTGTGACTTAGGTCTCTAACAAGGCTTCAATCAAGATGATGCAGCCTTGGTTACAGTAATTGCAAAGCTAAACTCCGGGAATTTCTATTCCAAGCTCACTCACATGGCTCTTGGCAGGCTTCAGAAGATCGAATTTCAAACTCACATGGGGCTCTTGACAGTTCTCAAGTTCGCATTGTCTTCTGGAGAGATACCAGTTCTTTGCTACATAGGCCTCTCCACGTGGTTAATTACAACATGGCAGTTGCATTCCCCAGAGTGTGTGAGAGAGACACACACCCTAAGACAGAAAAGAATTCAACCCCACTGAAGAGGAAGAGATTATAAAAGACATAAACACCAGGAGACAGAGGGTACTGGGAACCATCTTAGAAACTGTTTTTCACGTATCTATTCCTTTGCTTCTAAGCCCTGCATGACATTCCATGGTAGGTACCTGCCATATTTCATTTATCCATTTTTATACCATTGACCTAGTTTGTCTCCAGTTCCTCATTACACAAAGGTTTTGATGAATTGCCGTGTAGATGTCCTTTTGCAGATCAGAGTTCCCCTGGCATATATAATCAGAACTGGAAATGATGAGCCATAGGTAAATGAATATTTAGAAGAAAAACATATAAACTCAAAATGAAAACACATCTATCTTCAAAATGAGTTGAACTACTAGGAATGACAAGTTCTTTGTTTTACAAATGATATTAAATATCTTTTGATATATGTAAATGAAATAGAGGTAGAGGAGAGTAAGGGTTTGAATCTACATAGTTCTTCATATTAAATAAAAATTATACTTCTTTGTAGAAATTTATGAAGAAAATTCTGACAGAGATAGCTTTAGAATTTGGTAACATCAGTAAATATATATTTTGTTTAAAATTCTCATATTTTCTACTTCTCTCTATTTTATTTATTTACTTTTATTTTTTGTCTTGTGGAACAGATATGCAAGGGAATAAATGGTTGTGTGTCATTTCTGGGTCACTTCTGACAAAGTCAGAGAGAACCACCAATTTTGTGCAAGTTATTTGGCAAATAGTTGAGAAACAACCAACTTAGCTACATTTATAATTTTCCATTTACTGCATTTAGGAATCTGAGGCTTGATTCACTGAAAAGGTAAATAAATCATTTATTTAACTAGGCACTTATGGGAGGTATTTAATTTGAACTATCAGAACATTTTAATTAAGGATATTGCCAGCTATGACCATGATAGTCTCATTATTAACTGTTAAAACAATTCCATAAAAATTATATCTCATACTTTACACATTTTTGGGCCACCTGAGTGACCCAAAGAACTCTCTGGGAATAAGGGTTTGCATAAAATTAGTAATATTATCCAAGACTCTTTGTAGTAATCACAGAGTTTGATGATATATAGACCTGACATAGAAGAAACCATAAAAGAAAGAAGCCTCATAGACAGTCCCTGGTGGGTCAAACCTCCTCATATTCAAAATTAATCTTGAACTAATAAGACTAGTTAAGCTGAAATTTACAATTCCATCTTTAGCAATATCTTGAAAAATTGTAAAGTGCTTTCATTTTACTAGGAATAACATTACAGAAAACATAAATCTTATAATTTCTAGTTCTTTTGTTCAGTGAAATAAATTGATCCTTGTCTTCTTACAACGATTAAGAACAGAATATTTTATCACTTTTGTAGGCATACACATGTAGAGGCAGGTAGCTAGATAAAATAAATGGCTATGTAAGATTAATTTTTGTTCTGTGGAGTCATTAATCTCCAACTAGTAAACAGATAATATGTGACATATTGCTGATGTCATAACACAAAAACACATTTTCCATTGTAAACACATTTGAAATTTGTACTTATGTTTGTAACACAATACTTGAATTAATGGGTAAAATCTTTATGTATGATTAAACAAATACGTTTGCCTTTAGAAAACAAATTATCATAGGCACATGTAATTATTTTGATTTTCTGTTCCTACCTTGAAACAGGTCAATTTTATCAATGCTATTTTAGGATTGAATCTTACCTGTTTTGAAGTATTTAAGTAGTGAAGAGATATATTTCTTTCATGCCCAAATACTTCATTGATGACAACCCAACTTGCTCATTTATTTATTAGGCCATTTATTCATTTACTGAATTACTAATTCATTCTTTGGTCATCATTTACGTTCCACTTCCTTCTTTCTCAGATGAGTCCTTTATATATAGCGGGTAAAATATATTTTGTATACACACCTATGTTTATTTTCTCCAATTTAATTTTCTCTGTGCATTCACATGCATATCTGCACTGATCTTAAAATTTCCTTTTTATCAAATAACTCTTCTGATGAGAAATATTCAACTTTTTATTGAGTGTAAGATAAAATACTTAAACTGTTATTTGGTGCTTTCTAAATCCTTACTTCAAATTACCTTTTCCATCTTGTCTTGTCACTACTTTTGAACACACACTTTGAAATCCTCTTTCTCTCATATAAGCAATTATTATTCCTGATACCAAAACAAATAACTATTTGTGAAATATGAATCTGGATCCTCCTCTGTCGTATCACAAGTTTTCTCAGCAAAAATTATTCTTTCTAATGAAATTTCACAAATATTTCCAGCATATATTTATCTCTCATTGTTATGAAATCATATAGAACTCAAACGTTCATTTTGGTATTTATGTTTTACTAAATGCTCATCAATAACTCTACTATCTTCCTAATGAATTATACATTTAAATCAGAGATGACACCATATAAACACTTTCATCATCTGCTACCCCAAAGAAAATACCTTTCCTACAGTTAGAGCTTAGGACAAGAATTAAACATGTTTATACTTTATCTCCATTATTTAACAGCTTTTGGGGGGCATCATATTCAGGTGAAATTATAAGTGTTTATAACTTTTATCTGTAAAATATGATTAATATCAGATAGATTTTTATTATGTGAAGGATAAATGATACAAGGCAAAGGAAGTGCTTAGCTTAGCACTTAGCCCATCATAAACACTCAGTATTTAGCTATACTGATTGATAGATCAAATGTTATAATACTTATCTATGGCAGTATTACAAATTATCCCACAATTTAACATTTTAAAACAACAAATGTTTATCTCACACAGTTTTTGAGGATCAGGAATGCCGAAGTGGCTTAGCTAGATGGTTCTGTCTCAGGGTTTCTCAGGAGTCACGGTCAAGATGGTGGCCAGGGCTGCAGTCATTTAAAGCTTGACTTGGGCCAGAGATCAACTTCCAATAGAGCGCACTCATGTGTCTGTTGGCAGGAGGGATTGACTTGTTTGCTGGCTCTTGGTGAAAGGCTTTGTCCCTCTTCTCATGGCACTCTCCATAGGCCTTCTTCAGAATAAACAATACAGTGAGAGAAGACAGAATCCGTAAAGTTTTTTCTTGACTTCTTTTTATAGCTTCACGTTCTTTCATATCTGCAATTCCTTATTGTTTACAAACATTAGTCCTGCTCAACGTGAGAAGAAGTTACACAAAGGGCAAAAGGCAAGGTTCCTTGAGACCATTTAGCAGGCTGATTTTCCATGCAGTCAAACCCAGATTATTTAACTGTTCTTGGAGGTTCTTCATGCATTACTAAAGGCTTGTTCACAGTTTCAGTTTGTATTAGATCCTACATTCTACGAACATTATTATACACTAATATCATACTGTAATTTCATTCTGTGAAGTCAGAGGCAGCCTAATACAAAGCATACTATGTGAGGTTTAGACTGCACTTTAATATATTTCAGTTAATATGCTTTCAACACTTGGTCCAAAACACTATTGAGACGTTTAGATATTAGAGTCGACAATAAAAAAAAAAAAATAATGAGGTGTGAACAGTAAACACAAAGATTACAAAATGAAGTAAAGTAAGTACCACGAGAGTTATTAAAATGTAATAAGGACTAAAAGAAAGGCAAATTATGTCCAACAGTAGTATTTGGAAAGGGCTCCATGGTCTAGGTAACATCAGGTTTTGGAGAATTATGAAAGATAGAGATGGTTAAACAGAAGTCAAATAGCTATAACCCTCCAAATACCAAACATATAAATAACACATATATTTACAAAGAGAAAGACAAATTAAAAAAAATATATTGAATGATCAAAATTATTTGACTATTCAAGTTTGCCTGGAGCATAAAATAATTTACAATCCATATATCTGCCAATAATTGCATCCAATAATTCTGCACAATGCCAAGACAGAGAACACAGAAAGCACCTAGCTATTGAAATACATCTCAAAGTTCAAACTTATTTTCAAACTTCATAGACATTGAGACAGCAGTGATACATGTATCTGGTTATAGATAAAATATAAAGAATAATAACTTTGAAATCTTTAGTGGTTTCATATTATACTGTAATAAAATGCCTGATTTTATTGGCAAATGTAATTTTACTATTAATCCTTCTACACAACATTATATATATTTTTTTAATTTTTGAAGTTTATTTTATTTATTTTTTATACAGCAGATTCTTATTAGTTATCAATTTTATACATATTAGTGTATATATGTCAATCCCAATCTCCCAATTAATCACACCCCCCACCACCACTTTCTCTCCTTGGAGTCCATACGTTTGTTCTCTACATCTGTGTCTCTATTTCTGCCCTGCAAAACGATTCATCTGTACCATTTTTCTAGGTTCCACATATATGTGTTAATATACGATATTTGTTTTTCTCTTTCTGAATTATTGCACTCTGTATGATAGTCTCTGGATCCATCCACGTCTCTACAAATGACCCAATTTTGTTCCTTTTTATGGCTAAGTAATACTCCATTGTATATATGTACCATATCTTCTTTATCCTTTCATATCTCGATGGACATTTACGTTGCTTCCATTACCTGGCTATCGTAAATAGTGCTGCAATGAACATTGGGATGCGTGTGTCTTTTTGAATTATGGTTTTCTCTGGCTATATGCTTAGCAGTGGGATTGCTGAGTCATATGATAATTCTATTTTTAGTTCTTTAAGGAATTTCCATACTGTTCTCCATAGTCGCTGTATCAATTTACATTCCTACCAACAATGCCAGAAGGTTCCCTTTTCTCCACATCCTCTCCAGCGTTTGTTGTTTGCAGATTTTCCGATGAAGCCCATTCTAACTGGTGTGAGGTGATACCTCATTGTACTTTTGATTTTCATTTCTCTAATAATTAGTGATGTTGAGCAGCTTTTCATGTGCTTCTTGGCCATCTGTATGCCTTCTTTGGAAAAATGTCTATTTAGGTCTTCTGCCCATTTTTTGATTGGGTTGTTTGCTTTTTTTAATATTGAGCTGCATGAGCTTATATATATATATATATATATATATATATATATATATATATATATATATAATTAAAGCAAAACCTAAACTGAATGGAAGTTACAAATTTTATTCATTGCAGCTTCATTTGTTAACGTGACTCATGTCTTTGAATTTTTGCAATGCAAAATCATGGAAGGCTATTAATTATATTCTGTAAAAACTGCTTAAAAGTTTAGGAATATATATATATATGTGCATATATATATATATTCACGTGTGTGTGTGTGTTTGTGTGTGAGAGGAGATGTGTTTATACATGTATAGATATACAAATATACTTATACACAAAGCACACATATAAGTGGAGAAAGTATCTCTGACTTTGAACAAAATAAATATTTTAAAGAGCAAAATAACATAGTAAAATAGTGAGTTGAAAAGTGTAAATTACATATGTATTCTAAGATCACCTTATCTATCTTGTTAACTTATCTTCAACTTTTTTTTATGCCTATTCTGGAGTGATCTTCATTAATAGTTTAGTTGTTCAATAAATTCTCTCCTATTGCAAAGATTTTCATGACGTTTTCTAGATTTATAAATACATTTTATTAACTAACTCCCACTCTTCTCATTTGGGAGATTTTTTTATATAACTACCCTTATTTGGCAAAAGTTCTCAGTGAAATTCTTTATCTTCAGAGCAATTGTCACATTTGCACATTTACATTTATGTGATTGTAGATTAATGCTTGTAACCTCTACCAAGTGTCTATGAAGACAAAGGTCCATCTGTAGAGCATCTAGCAAATAGAAAGTACTTGATAATTTTTTTCAAAAACTGAAAACGTAAATGGATGAATACAAATTGTGAAAATTAATGAAAAGCAAAAATATACTTTAAAAGACCATTTTTTATGGAATAAAAAGTAATGAATATCTTAAAAAATTCACCTGGAATATTTACTTTTGAAATATTCATAGTTTCAATCAATATGTTTTCAACCGATATCTTTTCAGCTAATGGTTTCTACTCTGCTTATATACTGAAGATCCTTAAAAAACAGGAAAGAATTTCTAGGCAATTTAATCAAATATATTTATAACTCAGAGGGATATGCATGGATATTGGTAACTGAACATATTAATAAGAATGCTGATAGTTATTTTAATTTTTACCCAGTTTTAGGATAAAATGACTCCCAAACTCAGAAAATATATATACTTGTCATTCATCCTGTTGTGTTTTATAATTGAGTCTCTCCCTTTCAAGTGTCTTCTCTTGAAAATATCATTTCTATATGAGATGTGAGTTGAACAAGGGTGCTAAGTTGCCAGGTGACTAAAATGTCCTTGCCCATCTTTGACAATCAAGGCTGACCAATAACCCAGTGTGAATGCCCCTCTGTACACAACATATGAATCCAGAATGACAAATTGCCTCTAACCCCAAAGAAAAGCTGGGTTCCTAAAAGATCAAGTAGCACAAAGTCACATAAAGCTACATTTGCTTCTTGGTTCATGCCACTCTTAGAACTAAATTCTATAGCCACAGATTGCAGATTTCAAGTCCAGAATATGTCTTGCATTTTCACATTAGTACACCTTTTCCAGTGTAAAAGAAAAGGTCAATAATTACAAGGCTGAAAGTAATGTATGAGTAGAGACATATGCCATTGATTCTTTTTCTTTCTTTGTTTCTTTTTTTGGGGATGCTGTCTCACTACTTCTCAATTTGAGAAAATAACCCTGCCACTCTCCTTTCTAATTAGATTAATTAGACCTTCCTGGAGTCTGTCAGTACTTTAGCAGGCATTCTTAGTAATTTTGTGTACAATTTAAAACAGGTTTCGGCCTTCTAGTAGTTTTAGGAGCTATATATTGTTTTAGGAGCTATATATTCTGGCACTATATATAGTTTAGGAGCTATATATTGTTTTAGGAGCTATATATTCTGGCACTGGATATGGAGGAAAAACCCCGACAATAACCTTTCATGTATAATCACAATAGAGTTCATAAGCTTTCATGTATAATCACAATAAAGTTCATAAGCTTTCATTATTGAGAATATGCTCAAATGAGGTACAGAATTTTTCAAAAAGGGAAAGTGGATAAATTGGGAATAAAACTTGGTTAAGAATATGATAATTTGCAAACAGCAAATGGTTATTAAAAACTCAAAGCTGTGGAGATAAAGTTTTCAGACAGCTCCTGAGAATTAGAGAGGCTTGTTATTCCTATATTAAATGTTGAACTTGAAGAGACCTAATTCATACATAGGTAAAGATTGCCAGGCAAACTCCATGTTCTATAAACCCGGATTAACAATTTCTGTTTCTTTCTTGGAATCCCATTTTGTACTGTAAAATTGCAAGTTATAAATTTTATGTGAGGTGCTTAATAATCATATATGATAAGTATAGTAGATGTGCAAGGCAGACTAGCAAATGGGAAGACTTGGACTTCTCTGGTCAATGAAGAAGAGAGGGAATCAGCCCAAATATTTTCGACTGAAGGTGTTAAGTGCAACATGTCTGGCCTTTGAATATATATTGACATACTAATTTTTTGTACTGTTTTTGTACAGACTATATAGATTTATAAAGCTTTATAAAATAAGAAATCAGCAAGATATATTTTCAGAATATTCTGAACATTTTCAATAGTCATAGAATTTTAATGTAAATGGTGCTGATAATTGAATTTTTTTTCAACATAAATTCTACTTTCCACTACCTTCCCTGTTTTTTGTACTACTGATTATCTCTTTATTATCTCTGAGTCTGACTTTTTCTCCCACTCTTCCCATTATTGAAATAGTTTCTCAGAACTCAACAGTATCTCCCAATTGTCTAACTTTTCTCCATAATTTATTTTTTCTTAATTCTTTTCATCATTTAATTATGTTGATCAGTCAGCCTCATACTTGCTGAAATTCCTAACTTTCTTTATTACATTTCCATAATATTACAATATGATTGGATATTTCCTCTTCCTCTAAGCATTCTTTCCTTTTCTGCTTTACTTGCATCCATTCTTATTCTTTTTAAAACTAAGGATTAGTGCTCAAGGACCAGTGTGCTAATCTCCATCTTTCTTTTCATCATTCTTGCTTAAAAGTACATAATCACATCCATGGTTACATGTTTTAGCTCTCTTCAAGTTACAGCCAAATCTACTTTTATGGCTTTGCACTCCTATTTTTCTAGTTATGAGTAATCACTTTTCACAACTTCAACAAAATTCATGTGATCTTCTGTTATGCAGCTGGACTAAACCTGTATAGTAACCGTCTTCCTCTTAAATCCCACTCTGACTGATTAAAAACGATATTAATGGCATCTTCAGTTTTTGAGTTATCCAGACTTAAAACTATAAATCTATTTTTCACTCTTTACTCATATGAAGTCCTAAAATCTGATTTCATCACAAACCCTTGTAGATCTTTCTTGTATCAGCTATTATTATTGCATGCTTTCTTTATGACCTAATATCAAATACTGGAAAATATTCTCATTATCCTATGCCTGGCTATAACTGATTTATTTCTAATGCTTCAACATACCCTTTCACTTCAAAAGAAAAAAAAAAAACAAATATCTATAGTAAGATTCAAAACTCTTCCACAGAAAGATCCTAGGCAATCTTTCCAATTTTCTCTGCATTAACCTGTTTCATCTATTGCTGTGTGTGTTTGCTTATTTTTAATTATAAGAGGTGTTCATTGACTCACATTGTCTTGTTGATATTCTCATTGTAAAAAAAAAAATCCAGTCCAAATGTTCTAGAGAACACTTATTAATTGCATAGATAATAATTTTCTCTTCACATTAGAGAAAGCAAATGACCATCATCTTAATCAAAAAATTCAATCCAACATTATCTATTATGTGCAAAAAAGACAATATGTATGTCCTGATACAAAGTCACTGAGAAGAAAAAAGCATTACCTATGCAACATCACTGCCAAAGTGTTCAGTTTATATCTAATCATGAGGAAAACAGACAAATCCAAACAGAGGGACTTCTAAAAACCAACGGGCTTGACTTATATAAAAATGTCAATGTGATAAAAGAGAAAAAAAATGAAGAAGAAATAAGTAAAAGGTCTCCTAGACTAAGGAAGACAAAAGGGACATGACAACTAAATGAAATGATTAAATATTAATTGGATGCTGAATTTTATAAAATAGTTATGAAGAACTTTAATGGGAAAATTTATAAAATTTCAATGTGACCACAAATTTATTGAATGAAGTAAAGTTTTCTCTGGAAGACATCAATATAATTTATCTTAGCTCTCAGGTTTCAAACTGCAATTTTTGTAACATTTTCTTTTTTAACAGTTCTTCACAATTTTATAATCTTTCTTAACAACAACTATTTTTGATAGGTAATATCAACCCAGGAATAAGGATTTATATTCTCCAAATATAAAAAGATAGTTACATGACATCGAATTTTTATTGATTCCCAAGAACAAAAGTGTTACTGACTCCTTTCAAGGATCCTCCTTATATGGTATTAGCACAGAACTTTATACTTGCCAATGGACTTTCATATGTTATTTTATTTCATATGTTAGCTTAGTTCAGCTGGTAACAGTCCCGTGAATTTGGCAGGACAGGGTTTATCATTACCTTACATAAAGTAAGAATGGAATGCATAGCATGCAAAAATATTACATTGCTTGCTGATTAAAAAGAAAATCAATTATAAAAATTCAAATAATACATAATTATCTCATCACCTAATTTAAAAGTGCAGCACTTGATAATATAACTTGACAGAAATGATTGTACCAGCTGATAAAGTAATGAAAATAAAGCAAAGGAAAATATTCCTTCTTTCAATGGCATGAAAAACTGAAATTCTCTAAAGTCCACCTTCTCACTTGAAGATAAGAATGCTTATATGAATTTTCTTTAATTATTCTAGTAAATATAGATACATATATTATTTAAAGTGTTTTTCTTTATTTTTTAAAACAAAATTTGTATTATATTATGTACATTATTATGTATATGATGTATATTTTTCAAGGTGTTCTATTTTTTTTTAGAAATATATCATGGATATTTCTTTATGTCAGGGCATAACGAGTTAAAATTCATTTTAATTATGAGTCAAATATCCATATCGATGAGTTTTTAACTTGTTCTCAATGATTAGCTAAGTTGGGCTATGTAGTTGAAATGGATATTTGTATATATCTCTTTTTAAATTTATGGGACTATTTCTGTGGATAAATTTTAGGAAAGGTCCTATTAAATCTAAGTTTATAAATACATATTCTTTGATTTTCCTCATCATGCATCATGTATGAATACATACTTGATTGTCATTAAGAAAGTGTTTTACTGATTATATATCCACCAATGGTATTTAAACGTGGCTGCTTCATTCACAAATTCACTAATCTAGATATTTTTAAATAGGTCTATAATAAATTTTTACTTTGATCATTTCCCTGGTAAAAATAATGTGCTGTTATTGTTTTTTTTTTTTTTTTTTTTTTTTTTTTCTGTTATTGTTTTAATTTGATTTTCTTTGAATACAAGTTTTAACTGATCATTGAATATCTACCTACCTCTGGGATGAAGAAAAGTCATGCAAGGTAAGGAACAGTCTTACCCAAGCTCTGGCATTCACAGTATTAACTGATTGGTGGCAATATGTCTGCCCTATCAACAACAAAATTCATTGTCTGGTTTACAGTTCTTTCCCACAGCAAATTATTTGACAAATATAAAGATATAAGTGTAAATTTTTTCAGGTTTATTGACAAGTTGACAAATAAAACTAATATATTTAAAGAATACAATGTAATGGGTTGATATAAGTATACATTGTAAAAGGATTCCCAATCATAGAGCTAGTGATTTAAAACATCCATTATCTGACATATTTAATATTTACTGTTTTATTTTCAGTTAGAACACTTAAATTATATTATCTTAGCAATTCTAATTTATGCAGTACAGTATTATCAGAGTGATAAGGTTTTACTTCAGAACTTTAGACCTTATTCATCTTATAACTGAAAGTTCGTGTCCTTTTAGCAGCCTCTCCCTATTGCTTTCAGCCCCTAATTATTGGAAACCACAAATCTGCTTTCTGTTTCTGTAAGTTATGGGTTCAACTTTATTTATTTATTTATTTCCATATAGTAGTGAGATCATGTAGTATTTGTATTTCTCTCTCTGGCTTATTTCACTCAAAAGAATGACCTACAGATTCATCCATGCAAATTGGTGCAAATGCCAGAATTTCCTTCATTTTTAAGGCTGAAGAACATTGTTTCATTTATTTTTTTAATTTACATTATCTTTATCCATTGATCTATCAACAGACTCTAATGTGTTGGCTAATGCAGCAAGGAGCGTGGGAGTACATATCTCGTTAAGACAGTGATTTTGTTTTCTTTAGATATATATGAAGAAGTGAGAGTGCTGCATCATATGATGGTTCTATTTTCAATTTCTCTAGGTAAAGTTCATAGTGTTTTCTGTGTGTACTGGTTTACATCCCCACCAACAGTGTATAAGCTTCCATTTTCTCCATATCCTCATCAGCATTTTTTATTTGTAGACTTTTTGGTGATAGCCCTCCTGATAGGTATGAGGTGATATCTCACTGTGGTTTTGATTTGCATTTCTCTAATGATTAGTGATATTGAGCATTCTTTCATGTGCCTATCTGCTATTTGTATATCTTCAACAAAGTAAGCAATAAATAAGTGATAGCTGTGATTATTTATTAAAATGTGTGTATCCACTACATGTAGCTAAATAGGAAATGACATGCCATTACTTAGCGTTTCAATGATATTTAAGGGAATATTTTCTTCTCTTAGATTGTAAGCTCCTGAAGCGTGGAAACAATTTCTTAAGCTTTTTTGCACTCTTAGAGTAACCAAATGCCCACCACAGAGTAAATAAATAATATCTCTTTATTTAAGGAATAACTGATATGAATAAATAATTCACTTAGGTTGCTCTTGATGTTGTGTATTGTACATGATAAAAGTGTACAGAGTAGAACTAACTAATTGGTAGACAGATTTCCATTATAGTCTGTCAAAGCTAAGGCATTAGCACGTGTACTGGACATGCAAATAGGTAAGTATCTGTTTTAACAAAGGCTGTTGGAAAAAAATCTCCCTTTCCTCCCAAATGATCTCCTGAGAAAATGTGATGACTAATGTTTCTTAAATAAAAGACAGTGAGGTATGTCTCAATGAGGCAAGAAAAGAAGAGATTCACCCTAAGTTTTAAGTGACTTGAAAGCAGATTTTTTTTTCTTTTCTTCTAAAGCTAGGTTGGGTAGGTACCAAGAAAAGGAGCTTTGGGATATTTGAAGGAGAGTGAGATCTACCTTTTATTAGAAAGAAGACAGAGAAAGATAAAAATTCTTTTTGTGCTAGAATCCTTCTATGGATCTCTAGGACATTCATATGTGGGATTAAGAAATACATAAAAAAATATATTATGTGTGAGGATTTGGGGGAAGAGATCCCTGGATTAAAAAATATATATTCACTTGTATCTATGTCACTGTTGTCCAACAGAACTTTCTGTTATAGCAGAAATGTTCTGTATCAGCGTTATACAATAAGGTGACCTTAGCCACATGAGGCAATGGAGCACTTAAAATGTTGCTACTGAAATTCATAAACTTATATTTTATTTAAACTAAATGTTCCTTAATTCAAATTTAAACTTAAATAACCATATATGACTACTGACTACTTATTGGACAGCACAGGTCTATATTATCCTTAAATCTCCAGAACTACTCTAAAGGCAATAATCATTTCTCTCACAGGTTTCCCCAGGTTTGGTACTCTTTTACTTTCTCAGTAAAATTTAGGGTCTTTCAACATCCCATCATTTTTCCTGAGCATCCTCTCTGCTTATTAGATTCATTTTAAAGTCCAATTTCAGTAGCCAGTATGTCACTGAGCAGTGTACACACTGTCTTCCCACATTTGAAATTCTATTCTAATTAACTTAAAGAAGTTTTATTGTAAATAAAAAGGGGGTTGTGGCACTCATATTTTTTTTGAGATGAAAATGCACACATATAAGAACTATTATGGAAAAGAAATCAAGTTTTCTATTTAATACAAACTTGAACCCGGTTAATTTGTCAAAGACAATATCCTTCTGCTAAGAAAAAATAAACTCTTCATTGTTATGAATGTGTTGATAACATTTTACATGCTAGACACTGGATTGAAAAAAAAAATTGAACATCTTTGGAAATTACTATTCAAAACTGTAAGAAAATAGTTTTAAAATCCATTCTGAGTTATTTAATGTTACCAAGAGATCATGCAATGAAAACTATTATAACTAATTGCTAAAACAGAGAAAATTATATACCTTAAGAAAAACCATGGGGTTTTTCATTGGTTATGTAGCCTATATTATTTTTTTCCCTTCACTTCTGCCTCTACATTAAAACAAATGTTAAAAATTTCTAGATGTTAGAGAGCAGAGATGCTGAAAATTTCAGTTCTTCCTTGGTTTTAACACAAAGTGATTAGAGGAAATTCTCTTTGAGTGTATGGAGAGCAAGGTCTGTAACCCCAAGTGAATTCAGATTGTCACCTTAATTTAACTGAGAAGTTCCGGTGCTGGAGACAACTAGAAAGAGCAGAAGAGTGGAAATTATAAGTTGACATGCTCAATGATCTGAGTTGTTTACTTAAGGAAGTATAGGCTCTTTAGAACACAAAAAGAGACACATGGCTTGATCTGTAGAATCTGGCAGGAATATCTCATATTAATGTTGTTATTATCGCATTATTTTTAAAAATTCCTTTCTGCTTTAAGTCTAAATTAATGATGTATATACATAACAGAAGCATAATATACACTCACTTTTATTTTGGTGGAAAGTAAATGAGAAAACATTTACAGTAAGACTCTTAAGGAAGAAAATAGCACTTTTACTCACGTATCTTTTGAAAATCAGATTTTTTTTGTCTTTTGTCCTCACCGCAAGACATGTGGTATCTACTTCCCTGACCAGGGATAGAACCCCCATACCCTGCATTGAGAGCACAGAGTCTTAACCACTGGACAGCCAGGGAAGTCCCAGGTTTTTATTACATCAGTTAAATAACTATTTAAAGTGACAACCATCCTATTTACATCGCAACAAAGTTATAGGACATACATATGTTACATTAAAATTATGCACTGTGGTTTCACAGTGATAGTCCTGTCTGTATAGAAAACCACACAAAGTTAGAAATGTTAAAATCCTCTACATGCTTTGTTTTATAACTATATATCCTCAGTGTCATATAGAGAATAACTGAATAATAAAAGTGTTGTTATTTGATGCAGATGTTATTGACAACCTCCCATCAGTAATATATGTGCTTTCATCTGGTATTTAAAATTTCAATGAGTCTGTTCTATCCAGTTCTTGGTCAGTGAAAGTCAGAGAATGCATGGGCCAAGTCTATACCTGTGAACATTAGGATATATTATGAATTTTAGAATTTTGTTTGGTTTGGATTTACAACCATCATTGGGCCATCATTTCATATCACTGCAGTATCTGACCTTGTTTATTTGGTGACCAGGAAATATCTGGTAATTTTCTACTCAGCTGCTGGAGCTGTTATACATTTCAGAAAAGGTTTCTGCAAAACATGTTCTGTGTGGCAATTGACAATCTTCTTACAGTCCAACACAGTGGACAAATCACAGTAATAGTCACAGGCTGATCTTCCCAGAGGAATCATTCAACAGAGCCATCTGAAGTCATACTATTTTTAATGTATTTTGAAAACTAAAGATCCCACCATTTCTGAATTTCTTAAGGTCATTGGTCTACTTTATGTTTCCTGTGATATATAGCTTAATTTAGCTTGCAGGTGAAAGATGCAGTTAAAACAAAGTGAAGAAAAGCACTTTGAGATGCAGAACTTTCAGTTTAAAAGGCTATTGATGACCATAAAAGATGCAACAATAACAAAAATGTTTCTTTTCATCCCTGCAAGGACTATAGGTTGCTCACAAAGGATTCATGGTAATACAGCTCTACGGGATTTATGTTAATAGTATATCTGTATGTTTTTTATTTTTTCTATTTCCAACAATTATTTTCAGAAAAACTTCTTCAGAGATGGAAATTGACTTTAGTGTGTGTGTGTATGTTTGTGTGTCCCAATTTCTAGTTTGTGTAAAAACTATTTAATATTTTTGTTTGTTACAAAAGATATTTAATACTGTGTCCCTTCTGTCAATTTCATATGAATTTCTTTTCCATATTATAAATAAAAATAGGAGAAAAAATCCAGGATAGAGGGAAAATCACACCTGGCTCTCACATAGTCTTGTGGTGTTTGAAATTTCTCTTCAACATTTCAATCAAGACCTCTTAAACCACTGTGTCATTATATCCCTTGACACTGCACTCACTACCTTCCAAGACCATGGAGCATATTCTGTTTTTGAATGTTTCGGGATTTGGAAGTTTCTTTTTTAATTGAATGGAAACATTTTCCATTTTAACTTGTATACATTAGTCTTGGTACTGTTCTTTGGGACCACATAAAACAGGTCTGAATCCCTTTTCCATATGACTTTCCTTTCTAAATCTTTCAAGTATTTGATGTTTGCAAGCATGTATCCTGCTGAATCTCCAACTCAAGTCCAATAAAAACTAACACATTCTCCAAAAGTCATTATTTTTAATTTTCTCATTGTATTCTCCTTCATATATGTTGGGGCATTTAGATTGTACTCTACTCTAGGAAAAGGAAGGATAAATAGTGTTGTCATGAGTGGAGGAGAGGAAAGATCATTCTGCTCCTCCTGTTTTTACAAAACATATATGTGCTGTCCCTTTCTCTCATAGGAATCTTTCCAGTTTTCCCCACTGTTCATTTATTGGCTTCTTCTCCAAGACGTATTAATACTATCAAAGAGAAATTGCACTGGACTATTTCAATAGTGAAGAGAGATTGAACTTAACTCCACTGAAATAAAAATGCAGGAGAGTTTTTAGGCATTTGGGGTTGGGGTGAGCTAGTGGGAAAATATTTCAGGACATTAAAGAGGAGATTGTTCAATGTTCAATGTGATTATGACATCTGTTTTTGCTAATTAGCATTTAACAAAACTAGGCTCCTATCTACTTTCCTATAGACAACTAGTCTATATGATAGTGTTATCATCCTCCATGGTTACATTTCAAAGGGATGCTTCTCAGGTCCTTGAGAAGCTCATTCCGGGTTGTAAAATAGTCAAGAGTCTGGGATAAAATTTACATCTCAAAGGAATAGAGAATTTATATTTAGATGTTAAATGCTTTAAAACAAAGGATGTCATGGTCAGGAAGAAGCCTATCTAAAGTTTAGTCAAGCTAAAGGGAATGTCAAGGCTGCTTTGGTCAATATTTACCTTCATTTGTTGTAAATCTGGCTTTTATAGACATCTTTAATACGGCAAAGACATATTATGTTGAGATAGCACTAGCTGGCTTTCTCTCTATTGCATTTTCCCTGATACCAAGGAGAGTTCTTAGAACTCGAACATTTTGTAGTACAGAAAGCCTGACGAATGTGGAGCAATAGTCTTCTGAAAGTTCATATCTTTTTCAGGTGGGTCTAAACATCTTGATTTTGTAGAAAGTAGAGGGAAGTTGAATTTGGACTTAAAGTAACACAGTTTTTCTGCAATCTGCCTTACTCAAGATCCTATACTTTGGGAATTATTGGACATCACCTAATAAAGGCAACACCTTGATCTCTTTTGTCTCCCTATGGTTACCCTATGGATATTTTTTTCTTATTTAGAAGCCAGAAAGTGTGAGAAATAATGATTGTGACCCCAACACATATGAAGTGGAGCAGAAAGAGCAGAAACTCTAGGAATTAAAGACCTGAAGAGAAGCAGATAAAATAGATGAGGTACTTGGAATTGCCAATGTCTTGAGAAAAACTGCTGGCAAGAGAAAAGATGCCCCTCATGGACACAGGACACTGAACAGAGTAGGGTTGTGATGATACAGGAAATGCAATAGATTGACTAAAACTGAGAGAAAAACAATAATAGGAGGAAGGAAGACAAAATGGGTTCCCAAAATGTGAGTCAGAGATCCAAATCATACATGATAGGCCAGCATTATGCTGTAGAAAAATGACAATTTGCAGTATAAACCCATAGTTGACATATAAGCTACAGGGCAAGGAAACCAGAAATCCAAATAGGAGAAAGGAAACTGAATAAGCACTTGACTTTGGTAAAACTTATCTGACATCCTGTAGAAAAGCACTTCCCACTCCCTTTGTCATGGTATGAACTATTAAACTGGAAGCAGAAGGAAGAAGAGGTGATCTCATTTGGAGTATAGAAACCAACACTGACTCAACACTGGTTATAATCTATAGAGGTGAATAAACTTTTATTTCACTTGATAATTTTTATCTATGAATATAGCCTGAGAAAAGAGTTTTTATACTTTGTTTGCTATGTCCAACTTTATATTCTAGTTGTAAAGTAGTAAGTCCTAATGTAAGCAGCTTTTGGCAGGGAAGAGTTCGTTTTAGGAAAGAGCTCTCTGCCGGAGGTCCCTTTGTCTTGACACTAACCTTAAACCAGGCACCCCTTGCTCTATTTATCTCTAGCCCTCCCACACCTTTCAAATCTTTTGATCATCCAATAACTTACCTAATGTGTTGGTTATTTCCATAGATCAAAGAAGTAGAAATCAAGAATAATTAACAGATGACCAGATCTCTTCCCTAGCTTCCCCTTCAGCAATCTCACAAACTGTGTGAACAAGATAGCATTTAAAGAAAAAGCACAAGAAGTCGGCAGGTCTGCACACAAGCCAGCACACAGTGGGGAATGGTGAGGACTCTGACCGCCAACCTCAATGATTCACTGATATTGCTTCCCTTTTTTCCTTTAAAAAACTTTCATGGCCAAACAGAATCTTCAGATGTGATTTTTGGGGGACACTGAGTCCACCATCTCCCCAGATTGCTGGCATTCAGATTAAAAGCAACTTTTCCCTTTACCAACATTTCTGTCTCTCTCATATTGATTTTCAAGCAGTAAGCCACTGGACCTCAGTTTGGTAACACTAAATATTTATTTCTAAATATAAAAATATATGCCTCAACTTAAAGCAGCTTAGGGCTGCAAAGAGCCTTAGGAATAATCTATTGAAAACCAACTCACAGCATTGTGAAGTAGTTTTACTCCAATAAAGATGTATTAAAAAATAAACTAACTCACTTTAGAGATGAATAAAATGTCCAGGTAATTTAGTTCAATGTCCAAAAGTTCAAATGTATATAAAGTACACAGTAAGTGCTTCAATTCTTATTGACTAAGGTTAACATTTCTCTAATAGACTTTAAGAAAGAAAATCCAAGTTCTGTAGTGAATATGAGAAATGCAATGGAACTAGGAGGACATGTCTGTGGGATCTTTGAAGACTAAATTTTCTTCACTTTATATTCATTAAATCACTAGGGTTGGGGTGACCTTTTATTGGAGTGCCTGTTACTTATATGAGAAAGTTCAAGATCAGCATAATGACTGAGCTTGGATAGAAAGTGTTGTGATCATAAAAAAACAAAATTTAAAAACTGGAAATGTAAGTAAAGTAGCAGACTAATACTGGAGATGCACATCCCAAGTCACTTTAAAATACATTTAAATTATTCAAGTGGCACAACACAATTTACAATTGGAAGCCATTTGATAATAAGTAACTGACATACTACTGTGCTCATAAGATAAGATTTTGCGTAGATCTGTTTATCTTTGGTTACTCTTTTCTGACTCCTTTGCATATATATGTATAATACATTTGAATTAATATTGGAATAACAGAAACTTGTCTGAATTAACTTACCTTTCAAAGCCATGACATTGGAATGGAAATTATTTATTATGGGAATCTAGCCTTGGATTGACTTTATGTGATAAAATTTAATGGAAATTGCATCAAATTTTGAGTCAGGAAATTTAATGGCATGTTACAGGTACTTCATTTTTTGTTCTGTGAGAACTGAGGGTAGAAACATATTTCCCCCTTAGGGATTTTCTAATAAATAAAATTCATTAATATCTCTATGAATATTTTGTAAAAACTATAAATTGTTACATAATTTAATTTATTTGATCATCCACTTTTTGCAAGATGGAGTCCTCAGAACTAGATATAAAATATTAAATATAATCCTTGCCCTTAAGAAACTTAAGCTTAATTTTAGTGACAGCTAAGTAAAATTACAATTGTAATATGATGTGTGATATGATGGAACTTCAAAAAAGGTCACTGAATGAACTTTTAAGGGTATAGAAATTTTGGTAGAAGTGATGATTGCATTTAGGGACAAAATATCTGAAGATACTAGCTAAGTGAAAAATGAGAAGAGCATTATGTGAAGAAGAGTAATAAAAGGGAAGGACAAGGCAGAACTGAAAATGAAAGTGAGGTGTTTGTGTCAGTTTAGGAGTTTGAATTTTATTCTGAATGGTTTAAGGCACTGAAATATTTTGAACAAGGTATGATAACCAGATTTACTTTTTTGAAAGTTTGTTCTTGCTGTATTACTGGGAACAGGGAATTTCAGACAACAAAGATGGGTAGCAAGGAGACTTGTAGGAAATCTTGCAATAATTTAGGGAAGGGATGTTATTGTATTAGTGGTAGGGAAAATGAAGTACAAAAATTTTAAGGATAACCAAGACTAGAGAATTATAAGATTTTGAGACTACTCAGATATCAATCTGAGGCAGAGGAAGGTACCAATAATACATGAGAGTGGACTTTCTCCAATATTGGGGATAATGGGGAAGTTAAAAACCTTAAGAGATGGAGGAGGAAATACGTTCAAACAAAGTTGTCGGTGGAATATTCAGGCAGTGGTTTTCAGTAAATAGTGAAGCACATGCAAATGAGAATGAACTGGGACAGATATATTCATTAGTGAATGATGTCCTCAAAGAGAATTAAATCATAAACAAAGAGTGAATATAGTGAAAGGGCTTCTGAGGGCTTCATGGGAAACAAAAATATTTATATGCAGGCTGTGGGAAAGTGGTGAAGATCTCAAATATCTATCCTTGGCAGTGGAAATGTACATTGACTAGAGACAAATAGATAATACACTAATCATTGTTGAGATCTCACTTGTCATTGGCATCCACTGTGTAAACTTTTATTTTCTATTTATGTGCTGCCCTCAGAAGGGTCAGTAGCTTGAGCTAGAAAAGACAGTGTGGTTGTACTTTTAAACCTGCATTATTGCAACAAATGAGCAAGCAGTGTGTTGAGAATCTGGACAAGAAGATCATTGATATGCTGACTATGGACTTTTGCCAAGATAAAAAGAAGAGATGATTAAAGACTTGGGTAGCTAGGTTGGAAAAAAATGGCACATTAGCAGTATGGAGGTTTGGATGAGTTCAAAGAATATACACAGTAGAACACAGTATTCTTACTGGATAGTTGGACATTTTCATGGGGATATAAGGAGTAACCAAAGGCTGAACAGAGCAGTTCATGATAGTGAAGATGTAATAGAATTAGCATTCCCCCAGTTTATTCTGTGTAGTATCAGTTAGGTGGGCTGTTATTAAGTGCCATGAAAAAACAAATGTTTAGTAGCCTAAATAATGTTAAATTTATTTTAAATAACCTCTGAGGGATTGTTTGAACTTTCAGTATTTGACATTTTAGTACGAGCTTCCAAAATTATTTGGCTATTATATGCATTTTAGTTAAATATGTTATAGTGGTAATGGTCCATGGAATTTATTATGATAAATACTAAAGTAGATAACGTATGTCAGGTACCAGTGTGGTGTCTAGAATAGCATATACTCAATAATTGCTACTTTTAAAGTAAGTAGCATATTTTGATATGACTTTCTTTTACATAATCCTGTAGACTCATAAAGGCAATACTAGAAACTGGCTGTTTTCCAGGTTCCACTAAGTTTTCATTGTCTTGTCTGTTACAGAACTTAAAACAGTGCTTCCTATGCAATTCAGCTCTGGTGAGTGAAGTGAAAGTAGAGGGCAGAGATATGTATTAGGAACAATTTTGGCACTTAAAGGCAGAAGAAAATAACTTACATTTTAAAAAAGGTGTTGAGTGAAACCATAAAAGATGTCCAGTTAATGTATAAATGTATACACCAAGGCCACTGTGTAAAGGCCCAGTACATCTGACACTCCCAGAGAAGTATCAATAACACTTACTTGGTTTGCTCAGTGATAGCTTTTAATATATTTTAGAATAAATCTGAGGTAGGTGATACTTGCCCATGTTCCTTCTGTTCTATCTCTCTAAAACTCAAATCACCAAAATAAAATAATATCATCAAAACATTCCACTTTTTACCCTTTAACAACTCCTCATGTCAGTCTCACATCTACCACTGATGAAGGATGCTATAAACTAGGGCAATACTGAGATATCCAGGATTTCTGAAATGAACTTCTCTTTAATCTCCTCACTTCTTAAGGATTTCTCTCTCTTATCTTTTCTTTCCACAACACAGAGTGATACTTTAAAAATACACATTTGTATTTAAAGGGTTTCCATGGTTTTGCTCTACTCTTAGGATTAAGACCCAAACCATTAATATGCTCTATTTAAGCATGACTAGCCTACTACTGCGGCTTCATTCCCATAAATTTCATGTTCCATGCAATCCCTCAGGAAGATGAAAGGCAGGAAGGTCTTAAGCCTCTTAATGCACCAAACTCCTTCATGCCTCATGACCCCTTCAACTGTTGTTGCCTTTTCCAGTTAAGGTTTTCCCTCTCTCTTTCCCTCAGTGATCTCCTACTCACTCTTCAGATTCCCACAGAAATTTTACCTCATCATGAAAGTATTGTCTAATTTTCTCAGATTAAATTGGGCAATAAATGCTCATAGCCCATCAGAATGATCATTTATAGTTATTATTTCTAAATACACCGAATGAATATTTTATTTTCTTCTTCTATACCATTGAAATTACTGGAGGACAAGAATCATGTCTTCTTTGAACATTTTTACATCTCCAATGCTAAAGAAAGTTCATGGTTGTAGCAGTCTCTCAGTAATTTATTCCACAGTGTTTGATGGATAAATCAATGAATAAATATACTTAACTGAGTAGCTCAAGTATTGGAGCTGGTGTTGGTGTCACAAAGAGATTAGTATGTTTGCCCTAACCTTTTCCCTTTTAGTTTATCACCACTACTTATTGAAAAGGATAGGAAGAAAATGTCTTGTAAGCCTAAACAGGAGAATGCATACTAGCGTTTATTCAGAAGGAAATCCCTGACAAGGGCCAAATAAAATATAGATTTAGCACATTAACTTATGTTACTGGTTTCTAGTTCTCTTCAAGTAGCACCTTTGTGTGGATGGGATAAGTTCATTTAAAATGATGAGGAAGATTCTGCCATGGTCACTTGAGTTGGTCAACCTATCTTCGTGCATTGAATTAAGTTAAAAAGCCATTTGAAAATGGAGTAAAAAGAGAGCATTTGCCAATCTGTTAATATCATTGAGGATCAATTATTTTTATAGGACTGTACAAAATACTGGAAAATGTGGAATGTTCATGTGCGTGTGTGTGTGTGTGTGTGTGTGTGTGTGTGTCTGCATGCTAAAATGTGAGGAAGTGTTCTTAAGAAGTAGAAAATACACTTAACTTTGTAGAGAATGAGTTTGTTCAATCATGTCTTTCAAAAATAGAAGGTGAAGATTTTCATTCTTGAATCTGTGTCATCAGGCTTCCGGGTTTGAATAGCTAATAAATGAATTCTTTTTTAGTTTTCTTCATAAAACACACTTGCTATATATGATTTTTATGTCCAGTGTGCCTTGTACATAATTAAAAATAAATTGGCATTCATGTTATAAAATCTACTATTTCCTGAAATCATTTATCATTCTTGAGAAATAAATTATAATACTACCAAGTAGCACTTATTAACTGTGACCTTATAAATCCTCACAGCAACTCAATAAATTAGAATTCCTATTATGCCCATTTTATAGATGAGGAAACTGAGACTTAAAGAATTTATGTGACTTGTTTAAGGCTCCACAGCTTAAGTAAGGGAGCAGGGGACTGAACCCAGAAAGTCTGATTTTAAATCATCCCTCCTATAAACTGTAGGAGTTGAAGCTCAGACATTTTCCAAACCATTCATACTTTCAGCAAACATGTATACCTTGGTTATTTTGTGCCAGACACTATGTTAAGCACTAGGAATTTAAACTTCTTCTCATAAGGAGCTCATCACAGAATTTAGTAATGTATGAGAAAGAAGTAATCAAGTAAAGAAGAAAATATGGATCTTTAAGGCAAAGTAAACAAAACAAACAAGACAAAACAGAAAAAGTATGGTATATTGAGGATTGAAAGTAGTTTACTTAAGCTAGGAAAAAAAATTATATTACAATTCAGGTGCCACATTTGGTAATACAGGTGTCAAAACCTCAACTGCCTTATACTGCATACAAATGACTTTAGACTTTGCTCTGAGGACAATGGAAGTTTCAACATCCTTTCATTTTCAACCATCAGTTTGAAGAACTATGTATTTTTTTTTTATTTTAGGAGATCCATTCCTATGCTATCAGTGTAAATCATGTAATGAAGAATTGTGGGCATAAGTTTCCACGAAATTGTTGAGATTTTTAGTAACTAAAGGCCATGATAGTATTAAAAAATAGAGGTCATTTTTGAGAACCACTAAGGAACTCAGAATTAATTAGATTAGAAATTAATGGGTGAGGGTTTTCCTGGGTATGAAAACATCATTTTATTAACTTACTTGCATTTATTAAAACATTCAGATTGATGCATATATTTTAGAAATTTTAAATTATAGTTGGAAACTGTCATCTAAAATATTCTTCAAATCAGACAGATATTGTCATTCCATGATCTTGTCAACCATTTGAAAGTTGATGATAGTTTAGGTGTTGTCTAGCCTTGCCTAGCCTCCCCAGTTCCCTGCAGTGTCTCTTGAGGAAGCTTTTTGTTCCTAAAAAAATGACTTTGATTTTTGCAATATTTAGATAAATCTTTGCAGAAACACCTCTAGTGTGATGCTGATAAACTAAGGTTCATAAATATTCACCAATTCTGAACCAACCATCTTTTTCCAGAAACATGCAACATCATTCAAAGATGTATGCTTAGCTACCTCTCTGTTTCATCAATATCTTGCTATCTACACAATGGCTGGGAGAGGAATGCAATTACTCTGCTAGCCATGGCTTGATTACTGATTTCTTTGGAACTCAAGGTTTACTAAAGAAAGCGTCTTTATTTTGCTAGGCATAATACAGTACAAGAGGAGCTCCTATTTCCCTCCTGGAGTTGGAAACTCCAGAAAGTTGAAGTGAATTTATTGTAGAGATTTGACATTTCTCCAATGTTAATATATTTTCAGTCTAATTTCGTTGCACGTTAGTACGTGCTTGAAATATCAACCACTCCCTTATTATGGTTCCCAGATTTAGGTTAAATTTGCATTTCTTAATGTTTGCTATAGAGTGAATGCCTTATGTCATGTCAATTTTATTTATTTGGGTTTTATTTGATTTAACTAAACATGACAGCAGCACTTTCGATTAAGAGCCTTAGCTGTCTAAGACCACATGGACAGAGAAAGGCGAACAGCAAAGTTCTCTGATGACATTCAGGATTTAACACTGAACATTTAATTGGAATTTAAACCTTTTTGGTAAAATAATTTTGTGTGTGTGTGTATGAATGTAAAATTGAACATGAAACTATAGCCAAATATTCAAAGGACAAAATTATTTCAAAAACTGATATTAGCTTGTATGTAAATGCTGGGAAATATCTTTTCACAATCAATTTATGCATTACTAGAGCATGAAAGCTCTATCTTACAGTAAACTTAAATGCATTCAACTCTTCTTGTTTGGGGTTTTTTAAAAACAGATGTCAAAAAATGCACTCTCGGGCTTCCCTGGTGGCGCAGTGGTTGAGAGTCCGCCTGCCAATGCAGGGGACACAGGTTCGTGCCCCGGTCCGGGAGGATCCCACATGCTGTGGAGCAGCTGGGCCCATGAGCCATGGCTTCTGAGCCTGTGCTCCACAACGGGAGAGGACACAACAGTGAGAGGACCCGTGTACCGCAAAAAAAAAAAAGTGCACTCTCTTACAGATTAAATTTTCGAGTGTAAATAACTTAAATTTTATTGTAGCTATCTGTAAGGTGGCATTTTGGAAGGTGTTTTGATTAATTTTATTTGATCAATCATTAATATTTTATTATAATTAAATAGGGTAAGGAAATTTATTCTTGATAGTATTCTGAATTTGTGCTAGTCCAAGAAACTTAATATTTGCAACTCATCAGGCTGAAATAGGCTATATCTTTCAATCACTGCATCAGAAAATTGTTTAAATGACTTCCTTTGAGAATAATTGTATTCCTTTATACTTACATATGAAACCAATATTGATGCTAGAGAGGAGAATAGAGGTTTCCAAGCCAACAAACCTAGCCATCTTAGATGAATACCAAGGAACCAATATTTGCATAAGAGAATAATGAAACTATTTAAGAAAAGCAAAATTTTGTCAAGCCCGAGATATAATTGAAATTTGTATGTCTGTTTTTGTGCATTTAAACTAAAAATGAAAAGGTAACAAAATTGTGAAGACATAATTTAAATAGTATTCTCATCTGAAAGAGGATGGAAATATGATAAGGAAGGGCACATTATTAGATACATGTTACTTGTAATGAGCTAGTTTGTAGGTTGAGTGGTTGGTTCACTAAAATTAAATTATTAAATTAATATTTAAACAAAAATTAAAAAGGAAAGCTTTTGATTCTTAGCTCAGACAGGTAGGAAGATTTAAAAAAAAAAAAAGCATTGTTCTCACACTTATAACAAAGAAAAGGCTGGATGGAGTACAAATTAATAACTCTCTGGAACACACTAGAGAACTGAATTCTAAAGGCATCTAAGTAAACCAAGAACTGGGAGAACCAGGCTTCTGTGGGGAAGAGAAGTGATAGGAATACTTCCTTATATTGAGCAGGTGCTGCTGGACATGAAATAGCCGGTAAGAACTGAGCTGAAATGCCTTATATTATTGTTAAAGGCCAAATGTGGGCTATGTTAAAGTGTAAATCCCTTGGGGATTACAGATTTAGGGAATGTCCACATTACTTACTGACTTTCTCCATGACGTTGACTAGGCACTCACAAGGAAGATTGGAGAGAATCCTGAGAAATCTTCCCTTGTGATGCTGGCTACAGGAAGGGAATAGCTTAAACTGCTGGAACTTCACTGAGATTCATCTCTATTTCCCCTCTATGGAACAAAAATCTTAGTCTCCAGTAAAAGAATAATGAATATTGTCATCTTAGGGGACTGGGTAATATCTGATGCTGGAGATAAAGAAAAGGAGCAAAAAATAAATTTTTTTATTGGTGCTAAACCCACCATTACAAATGGAGAAGGGACAAAGTAATTTTGAAGACCCTGCACATGGGACCCTTGGACACTCTGCTTGCATAAGACTGAGCCTAAATTGGAACATTAGAGACTAGTTTTTCTCATTGATTTCTACTTCCAGTATAATAAGAATTAGATATAATAACTGTGGATATAATTGAGAGAGTTTCAGGAGACATATGCATTTTTAGATGTAATGAGAAAGGAAAAAAATAAAAATGAAATACAGAACAGACATTGAGAAAATAACTTCTGGAATCCCAATCTATACCCTAAATATCAAGTATCAAGAGGAATTTGAAATCTGTGCTACCCTAGCAACAATAGGCCAGCCCAATTCTCAATTAGATTGACATAAGCCCCAACACTAAAATAATAGCAGAAATCAAGCAGCATTAATCACCATGCATAAAGACTCTTTACCTCAGCCTCTACTGTTTTACATAACATGTCTCTCTTTCAGCCAAAAGTTAGGTGATGTAAGAAAAGACAAGAAAAAAAATAAACTAAAAAAAAAAAAAAAAACAAAGAGACCATTAGAACCTACATGTATGACACATATGTTGAAAATATGCAACAGGAAATTTTAAATAAATATGTTAAGGGCCCAAACTAAACAGGTAGACAATGCATAAGATAAGCTGGGTAAAATTAAATAAAAGGTAACACAGGTGCAGTCTGACTTTGATGGGCTCATCAGTAGACACAACACAATTAATGAAATAAGTGACCCTGAAGACAGGACAATAATAATTACTGAAATATAAAAAGAAAAAGTGAAAAAAAAAAGAACATAGCTTTTAGATATTTGGGAGAAGAAATGTGTGGCAATATCTATTGGGCTAACATGTAAGTAAATGGAATCTCAGAAGAAGAAAGGGCAAAAAATTATTTGAAGAAATAATGGTTAAAATTTTTCCAAAAAATTAATAACAGACTAAAAAAACCAAACCAAACCAAAACATCCAAATATGTCATATTTAATATGATAAAAATTAAGACAATGAGACAGATAAAGAAAACAACCATTTAACATACAGAGTTATAATGGTAAGTATTAGAAACTTCTTTCTGGAAACTATGCAATCTATAAAGAAATAATGACCTTTGTAGAATGAAAAAGGAAAAGAGTAAACTAATAAACAAATAAAACCCTGTCAACTGTGAATTCTATACCCAGTGAAGTATCTCAAAAATGAAGACAAAATTTTAAAATTCTCCGATAAAAACTGACAGTTTACTTCCAATAAGCCAACTCTGTAAGAAATATTGAAGAAAGTTTTTTAAATAGAAAGAAGTTCTGCCTGACATAAATAAATGAAACTTTGAAAGTGGAATAAGTGTAAAATAAAAGTTATTTATTTTTTTAGTTTTAATTGCTCTAAAATATAACTGGTATTTTAAGTGCAGACAAGATGATGCAGAGGAAGCAAACTTGCTATAGACCTCAGGACTGGAGTGACAACACAGCAACAGGATGTTTTATATACCGTCTCCAACCAAACGGACAACCCATACCTAGCATTTCTGATCCCCAGTTTAATAACAGACATTGTACAGAGAAGCTTATTCCTCCTCGAGGCCAAACAGGTATCTTTCTGAAAACATCAGCTGAGCCAGACAGCCACCTGCAAGAGGGATCTGTAAGTAGACCTTTCATCAATAAGTGGCCAGAGGAAATGTTCTCTTTCCCCTCCATGCCTGAGATTTCCCCAAGAGAGATAGTGATGTGGTAGAGTGGAACCTGAAAGAAAAACTCAGCCACAACAAGCTGCCAGGTCTTGGGATACCATGGGTCTTTTTGTCCCAGGGACCTGAGACTTCCCTCATCTGCCCAGAGACATTGGTGCATCTCAGGATCATGGGCAAAGAGATACCAGCACACAAATTGTCCAGCCAGGGAAGACTCTTTATCCCCTCAGGCCTGAGACTCCTCTCCCTAATTGTAAAACACCCAGAGTCCAGCCTGGGGACCTCTTTCTTTGTCTCAGGCAGCAACATCAGGAGAAGTACATGCCCCAGCAGCACCAGATAAACCAAACACACAACATAATACCACAAAAGTTCAGAAAATTAAATGGCAGTTGGAACCACAGCTCATAAATATAGGCCAAAGCTACATGTTAAAGCTAATCAAGGTAAGTTTGATTTAAATTTGACCTAGCTGGGATGTCCATGTTTACCTGCCCTTAGAATCAGTGCTCCTGGTTGTCAGGTGATTTACACCATTGGCTCCTCTGGTTCTTAGGCCTTCAGGCTTGAACTGGAACTATACCACTAGCTTCCCTGGACTTCTAGCTAGCAGACAGCAGATCATAGGACTTCTCAGTCACCATAATTGTGTGAGCCAATCCCGCATAATAAATCTCTTTATAAATATATATATATATATATATATATACATATATATATATATATATATATAATATTATAGCATATCATTTATGGAATCTAAAAACACAGGCATACAAAACCCAATTTTTAAGATTGCAAGTATACTAGGGTGCTAACCCATGACAAAGGCTGGGAAGGGGACAGGTTACAGGTAGCAGGGTTGAAGGGCAAAGGGAAAAAATAAAAGTGAGAACAAATGATAAGTTGAGGGGACTTGCATGGGCCAGTGGGTGTGTTCTGTGCAATGAACAATAGTGAACAACTTACATTTGAGACCCTTTAAAAATTTATATATATATATATATATATATATATATATATATATACATATATATACATATATATGTCATATTCTGTTTCTCTGGAGAGCTATGACTAATATAATAAAGATCTTTCAAAAGCTAACAGAACAAAAGCAATTTAATAAGAAATTGGGCTAAAACATAAACAGACATTGAAGTGAAGAGGGCATATAGATGGTAAATAAGCACATGAAAAGATTTATGATATCATTAGCTATGGCGTAAATATATATTAAAACCACAATGAAATATCACTATGCATCTATCAGAGTGGCTAAAATAAAAAATATCAACAACATATCCTGTAAGGATATGAAAAAAATGTATCACCCATACACTGCTGATGGGAATGTAAAATGGTACAGCCACTCTGTAAAACATTTTGGCAGTTTCTTATAAAGATAAACTTGCAATTACCATATTAACAAGCAATTATATTCATGGGCATTTATCCCAGAAAATGAAAACTTATGTTCACAAAACAGTCAATACACAAATGTTCATAGCAGCTTTATTTGTAATAATCCAAAATGGGAAAAAAGTGCAGATGTCCTTCAACAGGTGAATAATAAAATAAACTGGCAAAGGAATACTACTTACAAATATAAAAAGAGTGAAATATTGATACAGAGAAAACACATGGATCTCTAGAAAATTATGCTAAATGAGAAAAGACAGTCCCAAAGTTTACAGATTTTGTGGTTTCATTTGTAAGACATTTTTGAGATAAGAAAATATTAGAAATGGAGAAGAGATTAGTGGTTCCCAGGGTTTAGGGAAATGGAGCAGGAGATAGGAAGGCAACAGGGATTCTTGTGATGATGGGACTGTTTAGTGTTTTGACTGTGATGGTAGATACACAAATTTACACATGTTATAAAACTGTTTAAAACTAAATGCACGCACACACACACAGTTTAGTACAAGTAAAGCTGGTGGAATCTGATAAGATTGGTAGGCTGTATCAATTCCAGTAAACTCCATGTGATATTGTACTATAGTTTTTGTAAACTTTACAGTTGGATGCAACGGGGTAAAGTTTACGCAGGATTTATTTTTAAAACTGTATTCATCTACACTTGTCTAAGTAAAATTTTCATTAAAAATAAAATATTTGAATATAAAAAAGAAAATGACTTTTAAAAGATGCTTACTATCATTAGAAATCAAACAAATGCAAATTAAAACTCTGATGGCATATTACTATATATACATCCTTTAATGACTAGAATTAAGAATTCTGACAATACTATTATTAAGGATGGGACACAACATATATATTATTGGCAGAAGTATTTCAAAAATTATTTGGCATTTTCTTATAAAGCAAACCAGTAATTCTCAACTGGGAGCTGATTTTGCCTCCCAAGGGACATTTGGCAATATCTAGAGTAATTTTTGGTTGTCCCAACTGGCAATGAGTGCCACTGGCATCTAGGGTAGTTGAGGCCAGGATGCTGCTGAACATCCTACAATGTATGGAACAGCCTCCCACAGTAATCATCTGGCCCCAAATGGTGATATGGCTGAGGGTGAAAAACCCTGATTTATAATAAAAACTTATTTGACCCAGCAATCCCACTCCTGGATATTATCCAAGAGAAATGAAAACATATGTCAATACAAGACTTATACACAAATTATTCTATTCAACTTTATTCATAATAATAAGAAAATATGAAACAACCCTTATGTTCATGATCAGGTTAATGGAAAATTATGGTATAGTCATACAAAGAAATACTACTCAGCCATAAAATAGAATAAACTACTGAGACATAAAAATATGGATGAATCTCAAAAATATGCTGAAAGAAAGTAGTCAGACACAAAGGATAACTACTTTTCTCATTTAATTTTATGAGATTGTAGAACAAGCCAAATGAATATATAGTGACAGAAAACAAATCAGTAAATGCCTTAGGTAGGAGGTGAGGTAGTTGACTACAAAGTTTGATGAAGTAACTTTTTTGAATTAATGTTTCAACTTCTCCATGAGGTTTTTCTGAATCCCACTAGGGTGAAGAACTGTCCTGCATGTTGGTCTCATAGAACCATGCTATGCATGCTATTTATAATTTTGCCTATTTCAAGCTCCAAATCTCTATATTTTCATTTGGATTGTTTTTCTTATTTTGCTGTTTGTTTCCTCCCTGCTGTGCTCCTTGAATTCATAGATTACATATTTAGACAACTTAACCCTCAAAACCTCACAACATCTTCAACATAATCAGCACTCAATAAATTTTAATTCAATGGGTAATGAAAGAATTTTACAGGTGAGATGATAGACCCTCAGGACTAATTAACTGACCCTCTGAATCCCATTTTTGTTGTTGAATAACTATTTTTTTACTTAAAGTATTTGCTTTTTATAATTTATTGCTCTCATTACAAAATGAGAGTCATGGAGGAAATAATATTAAATACCAACTGTCTTTTTAGTCAGTAATATACACTCAAAGGGTAAGGTTACAAAATTAAGCATTTTCCACAAAACATCTAATAGACTTATTGTTCTGTGGATCATAATTTTGAAATGTAGAGATAGAAGTTAGGAAAAACAGACATATATTGGTATTTTCTTTGTGTCAGGCACAATACTAAGGGCTTTGTATACATTTTCTTACTCAAATCCCTCAAGATCCCTGAGAAAAATGTTGTTTCCTCCATTTTTGAGATAATGAAATTGAAGCCTAGAGAAAAGTCCAAAGTAATCACAAATAAAAGGGAAACCATGATTTGACTCTAAATATGCTTTATTTTAGTATTATGTCTATTCTATTTAATTCTAACTTAAATGCCAGCAAAATTAATATAGTAAATATTTGTAAAAGAAATATTTGGATGTTTCCACAATTTTGTAAATGCACCTTTGAGATTTCCCATAAAATTCTAGTTTTAAAAGATGTGTACTTCAGAAGACATTGACCTATGGAAAGGGCTTTAAGTTCTCTTGGTCTCATAGTCATCAAAGCTTTAAACATAAAGCCATCTCTATTCCTTTGTTGAAGATGGTTCCCAAAACTTCTATTCAGATGTCTTTCTTGACTAACCCATTTAACACTAAGCACTTGGTATTGCATTATCTTAGCCTACGTTTATCACCACTCCTGGATTAACACCTGCTCTCCTGAATAGAACAATAACTTCCTCACTGATAGGCTCTATCACTTCTTGCTAAGTAAATATTGACCCACAATATTTACTGGAGAGAGTCAAGGCATGATCAATTTGTAAAACAGATACTAAATAAAGCAATAAATAATAAATATTATGAATTTTTCCTTGTTTATGAAATAGTAGTGATTTCAACAATTCGCAGAACAAAGATGTTCATTGCATGTTTGATGAAGCGATGACTTCCATCACCCAGAGATGCAGAGAATCCTAAGAAACAAATCCCAAGTACAATATTCCTCCTTACTATTTACAATCTTCCTGTATCCTGTCACACCGATATAAGTAACCTGAGTTATCTACAAGAGTTCTTCAATTTTTCACATGTGAAAGTTGGGGTGAGGTTGAGCTTTTAAGAACTCACCAGGGTCAATTTGTAAGCAAGTGATTCTCTCCAGTGCTGATTTTGCAAGCAAAATATAAACTTCATTACTTCTATGGTGTTTTGAGGCCAGGCCACTAAAATTTCATGTGGGAAGTCCAAGATGAAAAAAAAAAAACAAGAACAGGGAAAGAAATGAATTGCAATAAAAAAAAAATTGGCAGAGTAATAAATAGGCAGGGCAGATCAGACTTCGTTTTACATAAATAGCTTTGCCAAAGGTGGTTTCAAAGTGTAGATACTTGTCCCTGCGTTACTTATGGTAATGCATCTCCCTTTGAGTTTTGACTCCTTGTAGCAGAGACAAAGAAATAATATACCTTTTTCAAGGACAAACAATGAAGATTCATCCCCTACATTTTCAAAGTAGATAAAGACAAACTATGCATCTTTCATTGTTCTATAGAAAATACATCTCAACATAGGTGTAGGAATGCTTCCATAAACTTGAGATAGTGTGTATGAAGTTACCCTTTATCAGAATCAAGACATTCCATATTCATAAATATTAGAGTAGCAAAAAGAAACAACTCAAATTCACATTTATTAAAATAAAACCTGTTCTTTCCTGTCCTAGTTAGCTACAATTATATACTCCAGGTTTTTTCTAAGAGGAATCCTGGAGACAACATTTTCCTTTCAGCCCACCACACCTAACTAGGAATAAATTATCCACATCTGATATAACTTTCTAATATATATTTTAAAATTTCCACTCCCTTTGTGATTACATCAAACTCTTTAGCTCTTTCCTGAAATATTACACCATCTCGCTACATAAAGTACTTCCTTCCTTCCATCCTAACTTGGATGCATATATAGGTATTATATTTTGATTATAGACACAATAAAATCTCTCCACAACTTTACATGTTCCAGTGCCTTTTCAAGGGCTTCAGAATAATGTCCAAAATCGTAGCATTCTGCATAACTTATTCTTAAAACCCAGTCCATTCATACAATCTTACTCTATGCAACCATAATTTAGTCTCACTGAATTATTGCTTTCCTCCTTACTAATTCCTCACTGAATTATTCTTCCCCACTCTGTGTAGTTCTACAAAGGTAAACTTACTCAGCTTTTTGACACAGTTAAAAATACTACATTAATTTGCTTATTCTTTTAGTAATTTGGAGCAGGAATTTTTTAAAGAATTATTACTCTTGGCCTGGAATTTTGAGGAAGTATTAAGACTGAGGATATGTGATCCATTTGTCCTACATTTTAAGTCAAATAAACCAAGACCAGGCAGTATCAGTCTTTCTCTCCAAGGTATACCTTGGAGGTTTGATCTCATAGTCATAGGGATTTGATAATTCAGGCACCAGTCCTTATCTTCAGTCCCACATCCAATTACTAAGGAGAACAGATCTGTGTTTTGCAGGAATACAGTGGTTGGTTATTCTCTCTTTTCATACCCATTTCTCAAAGATAATGGTACCCATCCTCCTGGATACCAAGGGAATCTAAACAGAATCACAATTAAAACTGAAGAGTATCTGAAAAATAGGAGGGCTTTCATTTTATGACTCAGTTGGACAATGCTCAACCAGGAGACCTGTTGATTCATAGTGTACTTTTTAAAACAGGAAACAGAGTTTCTGAAGAGACATAACTATTGGGGCTCTGCAAGACTGTAAGGGAGCAGCAGGATGTGGGGCTAGCCATAGGGGCTTGCTCAGGAGTGAGCCCTTTGTCTTCAGGACTCTTCAAATTTCCACCACTCCACTGCCAAATCCACATCAGGTACAAAAATTACATTAGAGTGCAGCAATCACCTCCAAGGGGAGAAGTGCTCCCTAACATTCAGCATGATAGCTCTGTGTCTTTTGTCCTTTTCCTTATTTTGCCCCAATAACACCCCTGCTGTAGCTTGTACCATGGGAAACAGAGAAAAATAATTTTGAATTGTGTATAAAATCACAGTTCTGAACACAATCAGAAAATACTTTTAGGAACCACAATGAGACTATTTATTATTTAGAAATGGCTAAAACCATAAGGATACTGAGAAGGTAATAACTAAGTAGATGGAAGTGAGTCTGGGTGGGATAAATTGGGGACATTTTTTTATTGAAAAATAAAAACATTTACTGTTTATAACTGAGTGAGTTCATTATCTGCACACTGGTTCCAAATTAGTTTACCAACAAATATTTGTTGAACAGTTACCATGTATTGGACACTGATACAGCTCCAAGAACAAAGCATTGGATAAAACAGAGAAGACCAGTTATCCTGAGCTTGCAGGCTGACAGACATTTCCTCATCTGTATAGGCTTCTCTCATGCCTACCCCCGGACAGAATTAATTCCTCCACTTTCTGATATTTCAAACCACATCTACATATAACAATAGAAGGCAAATGATATTTTTTTAAAGTTTCAAACCCTTGTAATTCTTCTTTATTTTAAAGATGCTCTCAATCCAGTGAGGGACAGATTTGTTCCACATATGATTTTAAGACTGAAAGTTGAAATGATTGTCATACTGAGTGAAGTAAGTCAGATGGAGAGACAAAGATCATATGATATCGCTTATATGTGATATCTTAAAAAAAGGGTACAAATGAACTTATTTACAAAACAGAGTAATAGATGTAGAAGAAAACCTTATGGTTACCATGGGGGAAATGGAGGGAGGGATAAACTGGGAGATTGGGATTGACATGTACACACTAATAAATATAAAATAGATAACTAATAAGGACCTACTGTATAGCATAGGGGAACTCTACTCAATACTCTGTAATGACCTATATAGGAAAAGAATCTAAAATAGTGGATATATGTATATGTATAACTGATTCACTTTGCTGTACAGCAGAAACTAACACAACATGGTAAAGCAACTATACTCCAATAAAAATCAATTTAAGGGCTTCCCTGGTGGCGCTGTGGTTAAGAATCCGCCTGCCAATGCAAGGGTCATGGGTTCGAGCCCTGGTCCAGGAAGATCCCACATGCCGCAGAGCAACTAAGCCCGTGTGCCACAACTACTGAGCCTGCTCCCTAGAGGCCGCAAACCATAACTACTACTGAGTCTACATGCCACAACTACTGAAGCCTGTTTGCCTAGAGACCATGCTCCACAAGAGAAGCCACCAAAATGAGAAGCCTGTGCACCACAACGAAGAGTAGCCACTGCTCGCTGCAACTAGAGAAAGCCAGTGTGAAGCAACAAAGACCCAATGCAGCCAAAAATAAATAAATAAATGTATTTTAAAAAAAATCAATTTAAAATAAATAATTAGATCCCTTACCATGTAAAAAAATTTAAAAAAAGAAAAAGGAAAATGGGTTCAGGGTCAATTCTTGCATCTCCGAAATATGTGACCTGGAAAATTAAGTGATTTGAATTCCTGTCTCCTAGATGAAAATAATAATATCCTCCAAGATTTTTGTGATATATATATATATATATATACATATATATATATACACACACATATATGTATACACAACATAGATTATGTGTACATGTAATATATATTAACTTATATATATTCAATATATATAATATAAAACCCCTGATGTACGGTACCTGTTCACTAATGACTAACCCCTTTCCATGAGTGTTTCATTTGTTTATCTCCTGTATCCAAATCATTCAAATAAAATTTTGGCATATGCTAATATCATACTATATCCTTCAAATAGTGTTCCTATACTCATTTTTATTAATTTACCTCCTTTCAAAGGTTCCCTTTGTTCCCTTCATCATTTTTTCACAGGGTTTATCCTATTCTTGGTTTAGGTTTTCCAGTCAGAGCCCTTAGATATTCATACAAATCTTATGTCTTTCTCTACCACTATGTGATTCTCAATTTGTCTTATATACTACTCAGTTTAATAACCAAACTTAGCAGAGGCTTTTTTTTTTTTTTTTTTTTTTTTTTTTTTTTTTTTGCGGTATGCGGGCCTCTCACTGCTGTGGTCTCTCCCGTTGCGGAGCACAGGCTCTGGACGTGCAGGCTTAGCGGCCATGGCTCAGGGGCTTAGCCGCTCCGGGGCTTGTGAGATCTTCCTGGACGGGGGCACGAACCCACGTCCCCTGCAGGCGGGTTCCCAACCACTGCACCACCAGGGAAGCCCTAGAAGAGGCATTTTTAAGCTATCTGGCTGGGACAGTAGTTGTTCTCTTTTTTTCTATGTATCAGTTACATTTCTGTAGTCATATTCACAGTTGTAACATTTACCATCTTCTTGGAGCTACATTCCTTATTTAAGTCTGATAGGGTCTGTGTGTATCTATTTAGATATTGGAAGTCTATTTTTGTAAAGCCAAAATGTTTATCTGAATTAAATCCAGTTTAAAAAATGTTATGAATGGTGAAAGGACAAGATGACTTTTTGCAAAGTCTGAACATGGCTAAAATTTTCTTCCTAGTCAATAAGAATTAAGCCTCTTTCTCCACTTAATAATTATAAAGGATTGCCATTCATGCCAGAGCAAGGAATTCTTTTCTACAGAAGTAGGGAGAGAGAGAGAGAGAGAGAGAGAGTGGGGCCTGTTATATTTGTTATAGGAATTGGTTCTCATAATTATGGAGGTCAAGAAGTCCCATGATCTGCTGTCTATAAGCCAGAGAACCAGTGATGTAACTGAGTCCAAAAGGAAAGGTCTGAGCATCAGGGTGCCAATCTGAGTCAGAAAGCCCAAGGTCCAGGAGTATCACCAACATCCAAGGGCAGAAGATGGATATGGCAGCTGAAGTAGAGAGGGTGAATTTTCCCTACCTCCACATTTTTCTTCTATTCAAGCCCTCAGCTGTTTAGATGATGCCCACCCTTCTTGGTGAGAGCAAATTGTCCTTATTAGTCTCCAGATTCAAATGCTAATCTCTTTTGGAGACACCCTCACAGATGCACTTAGAAACTGGGCATACCTTAGTACACTAAAGTTGACACATAAAATTACCTATCACACTCTATGAGAAGGAATATAACAGAGAGATTAAATGCATCAAAATTTTGGATTCAGACGGACATGGTTCTATTTCTAGGTTTTGTCATTTATTAGCTGTGTCATGTAAAAAATGTATTTACCCTCAGTTTACTAATTTGTGAAATAGAAATAATAATTGTGCTTATCTAAAAAGGACTGGAAGAGATCCATGCACATTGTCTGGTAATGCTGTTATAATAATTAGGTACCTTATATACATTATCATATTTACTCCTAATAATAGCTAGATAAATTAGATATTATTATCTTTCCCATTATATATAATAGAAAACTGATTTTCAAAGAATTCAGGCAACTTGTAAATACTTAGTGTGAGTTAGTAGCAGCTACAGAGTTACATTTCAGTTCTATTTCAATTTAATTTCTAGGTCCATTTATTCCTATTATAAATCCATAAAAGAAGCTTATAGGAAAATATCTTTGTTTCTCTAAAATGAATTAATATTTAAGTAAATGAATTAATATTTACTGTTAATATAAGAGTACACCTGATAGAATCTGGTATGGCAGGCATTTCCCAGAGATAATCTTACCATCCACCTTCCCCTGTATCATTCCCTAAGGTTCTGCTCTATGAGGTTAATTAATGTGATAATCATCTCTATAAATATTATTTACAAATTAATTTTGTACTTATACAAGTTATTGCATTTACACAATGCTGGTCTTAAAAACATTAGCTACTGGTAAGATCAGGTTTTATGTAAGTCACGGAGAGAGTGCATTTGGGAAGGACTTTGACCACTTGTAAATCCTATTATATAGGTGTCTACATTTTCTTTTTATTTTTTTATTATTGTTTTTATTTTTTGGCTGTTCCATGTGTTGTGTGGGACCTTAGTTCCCCCACCAGGGATCGAACCCGCGTCCCCTGAATTGGAAGCACGGAGTCTTAACCACTGGACCACCAGAGAAGTTCAGGTGTCAACATTTTCTATTTACATATAAGAGTTACTCAAAGCAGAAGATTTAGCATTATTAATGAAGAAACATATTACTATCGTTCACTCTTACTAGACAATCTACCACAGCTTAAAACATGATTGTATGCCATTTAAATTAAAAAGTTAAGTTATGAAGTTTTTCTTAAACAGACTGAAGACTTGGATAGGGATTCAAGGAACTTGATTTTGAATCTCTGGTCTATTATTAACTCCCTATCAAAGTTTAGGCAAATCACTCCTCTCTGCAAATAAGTTTACTACTAAATGGGGAGCCCAAGTGTTTCTAGCCTCTTTCATTAAAAGATAATGATCCATTATTTACCAAGAACAATATCCATTAATCATTTCCTACTTTATTGTAATTTCTAATTTTACTTCATTCCTGCCTTAAATAGTTCCATTACTAGCAAGAAAAAAAAAGTAACCATTTCTATATCAACTTTCTTCAGGTGCTTGAAATGGATTGTTGTCACTTTCTCAAACTCCAAAATCACTTGATTCTTCTCAGAAACAAAGGATAAAGTATGTAAAATTTTATTGTCAGATTTAAAAACCAAATTAATTTTGTTTAAGAAATATTTTCTCACATTATAAGTCATCACCAAGCATTATATACATATATTTATATATAAATATAGTAGAAAAACAAATAAGACATAATCTTATTTTAATAATAATTATATAATAATAATAGTAATAATAATTTATATTATATTAAGCACCTGAATAGTGAGTTTCTTGGCATATATTCTTCTTTCTAAGGAATAGCTTCCAAATTTTCTAAAATGTGATTTTCTTATGTTAAAAACCATCACAGACAATGCTGTTATCATTTTCTCTGAATGAGTGTATTATTCTGAAAATATTCATGTATTATATTAACAGCAATTGCAGATCAGATTCTTCAATTTCGTTTTTCCTGCAGCACAGTTGGGGGTAGTAAAGGGTTTTTAAATAAAAACTTTCTTTACATTCTCCTTACTAGTTTAAGTTATTCAAAATAATTTATTTTAAAACTGCAGTAAAAACTTCACTCTGTTCATTTCAGCACTTTAGATGGAACTGAGTTTGCCAGGTAGCAGATTAAATTACCCATTGAATTACAATAGTCCAAAGATGTCAACTGCTGGATGAGATTTTTTTCTCAGCCCAGATTCTTAGTAAACAATATCTGTTATGATATTATTTTCCCTTCTTAACATTGCTCAAAGTCACTTTTCCTTTTCATATAATAAAGTAAAATCAAATAGTCATATATGTTAGTTCTAGGAAAGACTCTAAGAGTTATCTAGTTCCATGATTTTTTTTTTTATATGTTGGTAAAATGCACAACTCCAGGAGTAAATAATCAGTCTCAAGATCACAGAGTGAATTTGCTTTTTAGTTATGACTCTGACTCCAGTGAAGATACTCAGATTTCTATTTTGGGATCAGATCCTCATCTTCAAAAGCTTTCACATTCATTAGTGTTAACTGACCTACAACCATAAAGTAGACTCAAACAATTTAGAGTATTTTCCAAAAAGCTAATGCCAACAAGATATTGTCTTATAAACCCTTAGTTTCTGGTGAAACCTCCTTTCACCCTGTTGTGGACAATTGAAACTTTTTCTGACCTATAATATAAAAGTTTGACTTGTATCTTCTGTTGAAAAGATGCTCATGAAGTTAGAATTCTTTCTCATACTTCCAGTGGATTCCAAGAGTAGTTCCTATTTGAATTCCTCACAAAAGCAGTGAGCATAAGAGGGTCTGTTCACAAATGCTTCATTGTTTAGCTATACTTTAAATAATAAATATGCTTGGTTTGGTGATTTTTGGTTTCTAAACATGAGGCCCACTTTTTCCATTATAAAAGAGCTTTAAAATATTATTTTTATTTTTTTCTCCTAGTGTTCATCTAGAATTACCTATAACTTAAGAGTGTCCAGTTTAAACTGATAAAATGAGAGCAAACAAATTTAAATTAAGTCTGACTTTTAGGCTCATGACAGGTGTTCTAAAAATGGCCCATGACAGGTGTTCAAAACTGCTTCCTATATTCAGTCATAGGAATCATCTGCATCTTCACATAGCTTATGGGGAATGTCTGTGCATATAGTTATTGTGTGAGGTATTAGTAGATGTTGATATTGGAAACTCAACAGATTCTGTGCTGGTTTCAGAACTCAGACTTTCTGTTAGACTATAGCAAAGTGAATATATTTTCTTATATGTGCATCTACAAAGTGATGTTAAGAATATTGATTTTTCTTGTATGAGAATTTTAGGAGTAAAGTTGTATATGGCAGAATGAGTATTTAGTAATAGGAATTAATTAAAATTAATTAATTATAATTAGCTCCTACTATTTGTAATAGAGAGCAAAATATCACTGAAACTTTATGTTGCTATATAAGTGAATAAATTATGATTAAATTCATGTGTGTTTCATAAGAGGTAAATGAAAAAGCTTAAAATACCTATATCAATAATCAATACCTGATCTATATGTGCATGCATGTGCATGTCTGTATTTATACATGTGTGTGTAAAATATATTATAAATATTATGATATATGTATACATATATGCCTTGTATATACATGCTGAATAATATTATTATTCTTGTATATGCAAACATATATAAGAATGCTAAGTGATGCAAAGACCTTTCAGAATTACAAATAGCTCTTTGAAGTAGAACTGTTAAGAAAATTTGGTAAAGTTATTTGAGCAGTATTACTATTCAAAAAGCAAATAAAGAAAAATAGAGTGATTTAAAAGTAAGAATATAATTTATAGACAGCATTCAAAAAGATAAAAAAGAAAGTCTGGATTGAATATCCTAGATAAGGACTTATATTGGAAGCCATGTTTAAGGAAGAAGAAATTCATTATTTGAAAATATTAAAAGATTTTAACGGATGTAAACGAATGTCAATCTCATTTATTCAGTTAATGAGTACAGTTTCACCAATCATTCAGACTAGAAGTAAAATTCACCTATGGCTTCCACTAAGCAGATGGTTCAAACCAGTGTTTATGAAGGATTTGGTTATACTGTTTGTCCTCTGTTAAATCCTTCAATGGCAAACAAACTAATGACCAAGTTTCAATTCAGGTTTACCCATTAGTATCATAAGCTCTCCTGAAATCATCCCTCTTTATCCCTTTGTGTGGTATATCTATTACTGAACACATTTAGACTCAAAAAAAAAAAAAAGAAAAAAAAAAGCAACACAGGTATCAGGCCATTGTTCAACTAGCATGTAAGCATGTTTCAGACAGAGCACCAGCAACTTTTACTTCTTCTTTGCTTTTTGGCCAATCGTATGTGCTAACAATGATTTGTTTCCCTGAGAAACATTCTGTGTTGTGATGGTAGTGGTAGTATTCAATTTTCCCATATTCCTCTGGTGTATGCTGTTTAAACTGTAAAATAATTAATTTAAATTTATTTGCCAAATGTTTTTTTTGAGAAAAATGTATTTTAAAAACGCTTGAAAAAACACCTTTCATATTGTTTTACATGGTAGCAGACAAGGATTCATGGTGTTTTTTGATGAAAAAGTAAACTTCTAGCTGTGAAATATACCTCTGTGCCATAATTCTTTTAGCTTGCGGATGCCATTATTTGTATTGAATAGACTCACCTTAACCACTCAAAACTATATTTTCAAGATTTTTCAACTCATGAAGATTATTTTCACTAAAATATAAAGGGAAAGAGATGTTACTAAATATAACTTCAATTTAATCAAATGTGGAATCTCTGTGGTAACAAAAATATGATCAAAAAGCCTTTTATTGCTATTCTTCAGCTTCTGACTGAAGAGTGTTTGGGGACTTTAAGACATCTCAGTCTTAAACATGAGACTTCTTCATGGTCTTCTATATTACCATTGCTTAATTAGTTATATTTTAAATCTCTGTAGTTTGAGCAAAAACTCAGGCAACAAACTTTCAAATTATTAATAATTTCAACCTTCTAATTTCCAAAGCTGACAAATGCAGCCCTAAATGTTGTTTAAGTATTTAAATGCTTCCATATAAGCTGATAAATATCTCATGTTGAAGCTCTCACCCACCTTGGTGCTGTCTCAGATCTCCCCTCACAAGAAATGCCCCATAATCCACCAAGCAATAAAGACTAATCCAACAGGACTCTGCTCCAACACTATATGCAGCTTCGGTTCTGATATGCAGGTACCTGTTTTTAACAAATTGTTAAATATTATAAATATCATTCTTGTTACCCCCAACCTATAATATTTCCTTCAAATATGCCATGAAAGAAAAAATGAAGGAAGGACAAAGTTACATTACTAGCAATAGTGAGAGTCATCCTGCTTCAGTTATGTCCAGGAAATGTGCTCAGTGAGTCATTAAGTCTGTTCTTCCAGCAAACACACAGCATTGAAAGAAGGAGAAAGAGGAGGAGAAGAAGGAGGAGACAGAGTAGACAGACAGGTAGGTGGGTGACATGGATTGTTGAGCCTTTCCAACAATAACTCTTGAGTTGGAGAAATATTATTTTATAAACCTTGTACGATGTGCATCTTACATTTCATCCCATTATCTTCCAGATTATTATTTTTTGCCTACCATCAGTCAGTTGGCCCTGGATTTATGACTATTTATCATATATTATCAAAACACCCTCAAAGACATGGGAAAGGTTACTAGAAACTTAATGAGAGAACTATAACTTTAAATAATATTTATTTTAAATTTTCACAAAGAAAAGGATACATGAAATGCACCAGTTGTTATAAACAAAGAAATGAAAATTATAAAACACAGCACTTTTGGAAATTAATTAATTCAGACCTCATGGCAGCAGGACTAAAATATACTCTTTCAGTATTTATGTATAAGGGGATTGCTATGTTGATTTTTGGCATAAAGAGCTTTGATGGACTATGTCAGGGATAATAAATTAGAAGTTAAACTCCTGAAAAGAACAAATGACTTCCTTTGTAGAATTATAGATTTATAAAATGTTATACTACTTAAATAGCACCCAGTCCATATTCCAAATTTTACAAGTGAATAAAATGAATGAAGCCCAGAGAAGAGAACTAACTTACTCATTGTCCAGTATGCAGTGAGTTACTTTAATGATACATATTTACTTACAATATGTCATTTGAGTTTTAGAAATGACTCAGGCATGCATTATTAGTTGTGTCATTTTGAGTATATACCTTAGGTGCTTATCAAATCAGAGGATTTCCTTGATTGGGTTACTTTAAACTTTCCCAGTGAGAATTATTTCTAATTAAAAAAAGGCTATTACAACCTCAGCTTTAAGTCTTTAGTGTGATCTATCTATATATAAATGCATTTATAATATATATACACACATATATATGATCATATTTAGAAATCTAAATTATGGGATTATTGGACACAGAAGTTTTCAGTTATGTTCAGTGTGAGGGAGGGCTGCTTTAGTTGTTTACAGAACCTCTCTCTGGACAAGATGATAGGCAGAGATGACAAGTAACCATAATTCTTTTCTTCATATTAAATGGCTTTAATTGGAAAGCACCCTTCTACAGTTTACTAATAATTTTTAGAAGACACCTAAAAAAAGATTTTGATGGAGATAGTTCACAGTAACTTTGCAAGTATCACAGTTTTACTTAGTTCTCTCATGTAAAATTTAGTTTGTTTTTAGAGGAAAAAAATCCACAGTAATTAGTTGAGACCTATTTGAGAACAGTAGCTAGTATTCACAAAATGTCATTTTAATCTTCTTTTCCTACTAGAGAGGGGAAAAAATAAATGTGTGGTGAGTTTAGTTAAAAGGTGCTAAACCTGTTAAAGGAAATTGAGATAAGCATCTCTTGGAGGAAAAGAAATGCAATTTAACCATCCTTTCCCTCAGTGTTCTCATTTGTAAATATAGCAATAAGAAAATTCATGTTTTAGGGCAATTTAATATATCAAAGGATATATTGGTCTTAATGATTTAGAAAATTATTGGAGCACAATAAATGTTTACAAATAATAATGTTATTAATTCATAATGCCATATCCATTAATTAATTGATGCTTATGTTGTACAGCATGTTATTATATGTATTTGTTAAGATAATAAAGCTGTATCACTTAATATATAGTACATAATTCAGTTGACATACTCATTTAAAATATCTTCCTATATTTATTTCTTCTCATTTATCCTTGATTAGGCAGTATAATAAAGTGGTTAGAAGTGTAAGTTCTATATTAGAGTGCTTGTGGTAAAATACTTCTCCATCACTAACTCTATGATTGCAGACCTTACAAGCCTCTCTATGCCTGGAATTCCTCATCTGTAAAATGGTGGAAAAAAAGGAATAAAACAACCAAAAAAAATAGAACTCCATCATAGACTTTGATGTGCTTCTTTGACAATTAGTTAATACATTAATGTATTTAGAATAAAATCTGTCCTACTTTATGTATTCAACAGATCTGCCTTATTTACTTATTACATTTATTTGTAGTGATGATTTTTATCATCAGAAAAAAAGAAAAATCTTTAATGTCAGAAGGAGAGTTTGAAATTTGAGGAAGAAGTCTGACCATAAGATCAATTCTACGTGCAGAATGAAAGTTGACATAATGGTGAGGCACTGCACAAATGTCATGGAACCTAACTTCTAGGACTGCTTCTTGTTTGTGGTTTTAGACAAAGATTAGGATTGGTGTAGAGATTGTACTGTATATAAAACCTAAAGGTCTCCTAGTGTTTACAATAGTTTAAGCATACAGAAAGGATATTGACTATCCTTATTAATAAAGCATGCTCAATATATCTGTCTCTGATTTTTATGTTTACTTATTTACATACTGTCTTAATCCAAAAGCACATTTAAGGTGACTTTCAGGGATCTATAAACTATATTACAATAACTGAATGCAGATTATAAAGGCAGAAGAAAGTCAAGGTCTAAAGTCATAAACTTCAGCCATGGGGGTAGATAATGTGAAAAACATATCATAGTGTCCTCTCTACTACCTAGAGGTGGACTACACATTTGCTTTTAAATGATACAAATTCTGTCAAAAACAAAAATTGAATCCTTGAAGATTCAAATGTCTTCATAAGAAGATCATGCCCATATCACAGGAACACAAATGTTCTTGACTTGAAGGCCATTTTTTGTAAGGTGAGATTTGTCAGCAGTTTAAGTTTTTACTGCTGTTGTGTATGGGATGTATTCTTTAATTATGCTTTCCAATTTTTTCTGAAAATAAATATCCAATTTTTATGATTCAATAAGATTTATACATTATGGTAAGATTTAGCTTTAACTTTTCAAGATATGTGACTTTATTATTTGTAAATAAAGATATGCTATTTCCACTTTACCAATGACTATACCACTTATTCTTCTTGCCAAATTGTATTTCTAGTCCTTCTAGAACAGTGCTAAATATTAATAGAAAAGATGGGTATTTTTGCTTCACTTTTTACTACATCAGTGACTTTTTTATTGTTTCAAATTTAATGATTTCAAAATTAATGATTCTAGATTTGGCTTTATGTGTAGGTATTCATGTAAAATATAGTATCCCTCTATTGTTATTATTCTGTATCATTTTTTGCATTTGTTGTACTGATCGAGGACCAGATGAATCTACACTTCATTAAAGGTCTCATGTATCCTTACCATCAATGAATGGCTTTGGTGTTATTTTTATTGCATATTTACAGCAGTTTAATATTTAAGTATACCAAAATTGATAATGAATGTTTTTAAGTTTTAGTCACACATCAAATTAATGTTAACTATAGTTCATTTGTATTGACCATAAGACAGTAAATTTTATATATATATATACATATATATATATATATATATATATGTGTATATATATATATATATATATATATATATATATGATCCTGACTTCCTATGTAATCCTGGTTTAAACATCACATGTAGATTATCATTCTAGAATCTCCGTAAATGAGGTTACTGTACTCTGTCTGAAAAAAGTAGTCATCTCAAGCAGGACTAAACAAAAGTCAGTTAAAGGCACTTGACTCCAAAGAGAACCTAAAAATATGTATGAGCCTTAGACTATGATAAATATCTTCCCAGAACCCAATGATTACCTGGACCCTTTGCTTCTGTGGAGAAAAGAGACACCTAAGTAATTAGTCATGTGACACCGTTTCCACTTTGACCAGCTGGGAAATCTTGACGTGGAGAAAAGTCAGTGAATTCCTGCATCAAGACCAGTGTTAAAAGTATAGACATACCTCAAAGATATGGCAAGTTCAGTTCAGGAGCACTGCAATAAAACCAATATCAGACTTCATTTAGTTTTTCAGTGCATATAAAAGTTATGCTTACACTATACTGTAGTCCATTAAGTGTGCAGTAGCATTATGTCTAAAAATATAATGTAAATAACTTAATTAAAAAGTAAAAATCAACTGAGCCTTCATCTAGTCAAAAGTTTTTGCAATAGTAATATCAAGATTGCTGATCACAGACCACCACAATAAATACAATCATAAAGAAAATGTTTGGAATATTGTAAGAATTGCCAAAATGTGACACAAGAACCTGAAGTGAGCTAATGCTTTTGAAAAAATGGTACCAATATACTTGCTCAATGCCAGGTTGCCACAAACCTTCAATTTGTAAAACAATGCAGCATCTTAAAAGCCCAATAAAGCAAAGCGTAATAAAACAATGTATGCCTGTAAATAAATGCATGTAATAAAATAGTGGGTGGTCTCTAAGTTAATTAATTTAGAAAGTTGAAGAAAACACTGTAAGAAATACTGATAGATGTGTTTTACAAACCATCTAAAAACATGAATTTTTACATTTGAGATAATATATGATTGGAGACAGTAACATCATCAAGATGGTGGAGTAGGAAACCCTGGCTCTTGTTTCTTCACAGAATCACTGATATAATAACGATTTTGAGAGCAAAATAACTTGAAAGGAATTTTAAAATGCAGATAAGAAGTCAAATATAAGGAGCACAAACTGAGAGCAGTATGTATGGGTAAGAAGAGCAATTTTGATTTACTCACATCAGTCCCTCCTTCAAACCAGCTTACTTCAGCACCAAGAAGATTGTGTCAGCCTATAATTTCTTTCATGGGAAGAAAAGTGAGATTGGCGTGTGCATATGCTTGCCTGGCCTCCTGCCCTCTCAGGCACATTCCATCAAGTTGGTTTCTCTCTCATCTCATACAAAACACTGAACAGTCTGCAAGGGTCCAGTCCTCTGGGACAGCAAAGAGCAAAGAAAGAGGGAGGACATGCTCTTACAGCCAGTGCTGCTCTATGAGTTTGGAATATGGCACATAACTGAGGCTTTTGCCCCCACAAGAGTGGGATGTGTAAAGAGGGCCTTATCCCCAGCATTTCAGAGTGTCCTCATGGAGCCAGTTCCTGTCTTGCCTCATACTGAGAGTGCTGAACAACCTGCAGAGTCTGGACCTTGGGACAGCTAGGAATAAAGGAAAAGGGAGGGCATTGTCTTACAGCCAGCACTGATCTGCAAGACTGTGAAAAGATGTAGAACAAAAGTCTACATTTTCAAATGTGCACATATGAAGCAAATATACAAGGAAAACAATAAAAGATTTAGGAATATATTTAATCAAGGAAATGGAAGATTTGTACAGTGAAATCTATAAATTATTGATGAAAGAAAATGAAGAATACATAAATATAGGAAAGATATCTCATGTTTATGGTTGGGAAGACAATATTGTTAAAATGTCCATATTACTCAAAATACTCTACAGATTCAATGCAATCTCTATTATTATTCCATTGGGATTTTTCACAGAAATAGAAAAACAAGCCTAAAATTCATATAAAACCAGAAAGATCCCAAATAGCCAAAGCAATTTTGAGCAAGAACAGCAAAGCTGGAGGCATCATAAAGCTACATTTCAAAATATATTGCAAGGCTACAGTAGTCAAAAAAGTACGGTACTGGCATCAAAATAGACATATGGAATGACAGTGGAACAGAATTGAGAGCCCAGAAATAAATCTATGTGTTTGTGTTTAGCTGATTTTTGACAAAGGTGTCAAGAACATGCAATGGGGAAAGGATAATCTCTTCAATAAATGGTGTGGAAACTGAATATCCACATGCAGAAAAATGAAATCGGACACTAATTTCACACTACAAACAAAAATCAACTCAAAATGGATTAAAGACTTAAAACATAATGCTTGAAACTGTTAAACCTCTAGAAGAAAATATAAGGGAAGAGCTTCTTGACATTTTCTTGGCAATAGTTTTCTGGATACAATACAAAAATCACAGGTAGCAAAAGCAGAAATAGACAAATGGGATATGGGATTGCATCAAACTAAAAAGCTTCTGCACAGAAAAGTAAACAATCAACAGACTGGACAGACAACATATGGAATGGTAGAAAATATTAACAAAGCATGCATTTTACAAGGAGTTAATATCCAAAACATTTAAAACCTCAAACAATTCAATACCAAGAAAAGAATAACCTGATTTTAAAATGGCCAAGAACTTCAATACGCACTTCTCAAAAAAAGCGATATGAATGGCCAACAGGTACATTAAAAGGCGTTCAACATTATTAATCATCAGGGAAATGTAAATTAAAACCACAATGAGATATCACTTTACTTTAGAATGGTTATTATTAAAAGAAAAAGATAACAAGCACCAGAAAGGATGTAGAGCAAAGGGAACCCTTGTGCACTGTCAATGAGAATGCAAATTGCTACAGTCATTATGAATAACGATATGGAGATTACTTGAAAAATTAAAAATATAACTACCAAATGATATAGCAATCCCACTTCTGGGTATATACTCAAAGGATACTACATCATTATCTTGAGTAGACAACTGTACTTGTAGGCTCATTACGGCATTATTCATAATAGCTAAGATATAAATATAACCTAAGTGTCCATCAATGAATAGATTATAAAATGTGATGTAAACACACAATGGAATATTTTTCAGCCCCCCAAATCCTGCTATTTGCAACCACATGGGTGAACCTGGAAGGCATTATGCTAAGTGAAATTATCCAGGCCCAGAAAGACAGATACTGCATGATCTCTCTTATGTGTGGGATCTAGAAAGATAAAATCTAAGCAGAGAGTAGGTGGTTTCCAGGGACTAGAGAGTAGGGGAAATAGAGGGATATTGGTCAAAGGTTACAAAATTTCAATTATGCAGGATGAAAAAGTTGTGGAGATTTAATGTGCAGCATGGTGATTATAGTTAATAATATTGTATTATATACTTGAATTTTGTTAAGAGAGTAGATCTTAAGTATTCTCACCAAAAAGGTTTTAAAAATACCATGTGAGGTGATGGATATGTTAATTAGCTTTATTGTGGTAATCATTTAAATGTATATGTGTATCAAAACATTATGTTTTAAGCCTTAGATATACACAATTTTCATTTGTCAATTACACCTCAGTAAAGCTGGAAAAATACAGTCCACAGGGAAAAATTATATATATTATTAGGTAAGTTATTTTAATAGAATTGGATCATTCTTATTTTCCTGAAAAAAAGTCTGTTGATATCTGACATATGATTTTTTAATATAGTGTTAGATTCTGTTTTAATAGAAATCTTTCTAACCATAAATATATCATATCCTCCTTCCAGCACTACTACGAATTTTGGCTTGGGAATATAAATAAGACATAGGCTGATTTCTCCTCTCCCTGCCAAAGAGTTTTAAAACTAAGGGTCACTGCTTCACACTGAGCATAATAGGTCTCTTTATCTTCTTATTTTCCTCTTTATCATTAATTCTCAAGGTTAATATAGTACGATTTTTTGATTAATTCTGTTCATAGAATTAAAAAAAAACACTTTAATTCTCTGGTATGTTGACATCAAGAGAAATCTAACCAATAGTCCTCTGTCATTATTTCTCTGGAATTTATTTCATTGCATTTTGAAAGCCTTGTTTCTCTGACTCTGAATAGGCTGAACGCTACATGTACACATACACGCACACAAACATGTCTGAGAAATCTATTGGACCCATAAAAGTTGTATGTTGAGAAAGTTACACTGATTTTATTTATTCAAAATGTCTACGTTCAGGGAAGTTACCAGAACTCTATTAAATTCTTCAAGACCCTACATCTGCACATAAAGAAACTGCAAAGAAGCTTCAATAGCTTCAATAGCCAAATGGCCACAAGCACAGCCTCATTTCATGATCCTGTTTTCTATCAAGATTCAGGAACACGGTATCCTCTTAGTAAACATCTGCCATTTTTTGGACTGCTTCAGGAAAATTTGCAGTGTTTTGCACATAAACCATTACATTATTCTCGGTGTGCTCCTAGTGAGGTAGAAATGATCAACACTATTTAACAAAGGAGTCACATATCTCTGTGCATGTCAGCAACTTATAGAGCAAAAGTGAACATCTTGATGCATAGTTGGGAAGAAATAATCACACAATTATATAAATTTTGTTTTATGTCTGTACATTTACATTTAAGAAGTAAAAAATTTAATTAGAGAAGAGTAATGCCTTCAAATTTATATATCACAGCAGATAATATAGGGTTTTTTTGGTCTTAATAAATATCCTGATACTTTTCTACATAGTAGAAAAAGCAGTAAAACATCCATATGTACAACACAAATGAAGAAATACTTCCATTTGCAGGTAGACATACTTTTATTATCAAGAAGCCAAATCTTAGTGCTCAAATTCAAGAAACCATTCAAGGCTATGTGATTAAAAACTCGATTAACTAAATATTTGTTAAACAATTAATTGGTTTCATTCCTTACTGTTGGCACTGAAAATAAGTTGTTGCTCCTATGCTCTAAGTGTTCTCTTTCCCATCAGCAAAAATGCTAAATTTATTTCTAATAAGAACTGCTTTCTAAATTGCTAACTGAATGACCAACAGAGGTTACAGTTCATCTGCTTACTTGTATGTTTTGAGGCTAGGGTAGTTGATGACAGTGATATAACTGCAATTGGACATGATGAAGTTGAGGTTTCTGTGCTATATCCCAGTGGTCTCCAAGAGGCAAGTTAATATACATTTCTTCGGTATCAAGCTTAACAAAGTGAATAAGGGTCAATTTTAAAGAAAGCAATTTGAGAAACAGTTCCACACGTTAATTCCCACACCTTGTAGTAGGATATAGGTCTTTCATAAGATCAAAAATGTTAAGTTAATAACAAGACAATGAAGCAGAAGCTGTTTTTATTATAGCAGCTATTTTTAGAGTTTAATGGAATTGTATGTACTCCTCTGGAGAGCAAATAGAATAAAGAAATTCAATTACTGGGTAATACAAATCAGACTACAAAACAAGTGGGTTTCTATTTCAGTTTTAAAGAGTTTAACACTTGTTAAGCAAACTTGTTTAGAAAATCTCACGTGTAGATAAATAGAAAAGTACTTGACAATTTTGCAGTTGTCAAAAACAAGGAAATTCATTGATTCTATATAGTGGTCAAGAATGAACACATTAATATAATATTTCTAGACTATTTTAAATATGAAACATATTGTGCTTCAAGTCTACTAACATTTTTGAAAAATTATAAAGCTGAATAGTATACATTGAGGCAAGGGATAAACTCAAATATCATTTTAAACAAAATTCAGACTAGATATTGAAACAGCTTATAAATATTAAAACATTTAATAGAATATCATGAAGACCAAGAATGAAAAATGCTAACACAAGATAAATGTGCACCTACTTCTACGTGATGGAAACCTAAAATTTTATAATCTCACCAGAATCCATGTTAATCCATGACTACATAGAGAGAAATCTTTAATGACAAGCTGAAGAATCCTTTTCTTAATGAAGCTTTGAAAGCCTTTCAATTTGTAAAGAGAAAAACGTAATTTTTCAAATTTACTGTAACAAATGCTAAAAAAATATTTAATGATTTCACCAGTATCCAAAAAAAAAAAAAAAAAAAAAAAAAAAGAATTTGGAAGGCTAGAATGTTGTGCTAAAGTTTACAAAATGGAATTTGCTTTTAGGTCCTACTAGTGGATATTACTAGAGTGACTGCTTATCCCCCAAAGTATTCTTCCCTTGAGAACCTCACCACTAATGATGGACCCTAGCCATGATGTGAGTCTAATGTGACCTTCCTCTCTGACTGCAATGGTTTAAAACAGAACTGGAAACTGCATTTGTCATGTGGCAATGAACAAAATTAAGGTTAAATGAAGAGGTGAAGGTTGAGCAATTTCTAGAAAACAAGTGAATGGAAACTCAGAGAAAGCAAATTTACACATAGAGAAGATCCGAGGATATGTATTTAGAAATAAAAGTAAAAACCCAGCTTATCTCCTAATTTTCCAAATATAGGACATTGTTAGGCTAGTGAGGATAGGGATCAGCATGCAACCAATTTTGATAAAACTCATAATTTTTTTTTTCCAGGGAACTGGAACAAAGACCATTTAGAATTGACATAAACACTTAGCACACCTCACAGATGTGGAAGACATGAAGCCCTGGTGTAAGCATGAAAGGTAGCAGAGTCTAATGCCAATAAATGGATGATTCTGTAATAGATTTTATCTAATTCCATACTTTCTAAACTTCTTTAAGTGATATTGTCTTACAAGTTGTGTAGACTTTTACATGAAGGAAATGCACTGGCCCATTTATAATGGCTCTCTGGTCCTGCTAATAGCTTATTGCTCAATACATTCTAATGAATTCTGATTTTTATGCATCTGCCATTTATACACATCTTTACCCTTATTTAGCATTAAGTCTTCCCAAATTTGGCAAACTGGAAAAATTGAATCTTTGAGCCTACAAGACCATACGAAAGGGTGATTTCAGGTTTGGAATAAATGAAACACTGCAGGGTCTGGGAGACTTTCTGAGATCACACCTACTCATTTCATTATGCATTATCTTCAAACTTTCCTAATGGACCTGTGAACAGAGGATTAACAGCTGGCCTGGGCTGATACTGGCCTGCTGGTAAATGATCTTGATGTTTGTTTTCTAAAAAACTATATTTGAAGTCAATGTGAAATTTTGTGTCTGTTCTACTTCATAAACTTCTAACTGGTAAAATTCATTTGAATGGAGCAAACTGAATTTGCATGCAGACTGTAAGCCTGTATAGCTGATGAGATGCTGAGTTTTCAGGCTCTCTGTGTAAAGATGACCTACATAACCATGGGGTAAGTGGCAAAAGAAATTCAGAACTGTAGAGCCACTCGTCCTCCAAATGAGATTGAAAGCTACCTGCTGCTTCTTCAGTCCTTTTTATTCCATAAAGTTAAGTCAATGCACTATTAGATTGAAGCCTACTTGTATCTTATGAATCTGATTGTGTATTCTGACCCATACCTGTTGCTAAATAAATTCAGAGCTTATGTAAACGTTGGTATAACATGGATAAACCGTATGATAGAGCATAAAAATGTTTTTAAAATGCTAACAAAACCTTAAGATGTGTGAAGTCTTAGACTTAAAACCAAGGAGACCCTTAATAAACATAATTTTATTCCCTCTGCTATGAGTTTGTGACACTCTATTAGTTTGCTAAGGCTACCATAACAAAATACCAAAGACTAAGTAGTTTAAACAATAAAAGTAAAATATCTCACAGTTATGAAGCCTAGAAGTTCAAGATCAAGGTGATGATAGGTTTGATTTCTTCTCAGACCTCTCTCCTTTGTTTGCAGATGACTGCCTTCTTGCTACGTGTTCATGTTGTCTTTTCTTTGTGCCTAGGCCTCCTTGGGTATCTTTGTGTACCCAAATTTCTTCTTGTTCTAAGGACATAAGGCAAATTAGATAAGGGTCCACTCTAATGGCATCATTTTATCTTAATCACATTGGTAAAGGCCCCATCTTCAAATATATTTACTTCTTAAGGATTCAGGTGTTTGAGTTTCAACATATGAATCTTTGGGGACACAACTGAGCCCATAACACACTCTAGGTTTTCAAGCCTAGAACTAATGATCATTTGGTAAGAACATAACAGGAAAGTGACACAAAAGAAAAGACATTATCTACAATCCTATTCCCACCTACTACCATCATTACTACCACCATTACTACTACTACTACTATTTATAGCTGCAAGAACAATAGCTATTATTTAGTGGGACATTTTCATAACAAAGATACTGTGCTGAGCTCTACAATTTTATTATCTTATTTAATTCTCATGACTCAATGAGATAGATATTATTAGAAAAGAAAATGAAATTTAATCTTCTATCATTAAATATATATCACTCTAAGCATATTTTGATCTGTAGATCAAAATAAAATAAATGCAGTTCTTTTTTTTAGAAATGAGTGCATTGATGCCCTAAGTTATATGTAGTTTCTCTAAGGCCAAGAGGCTGCTAAGCAGTAAAGCTAAATTGGAAGGGAAGTTTGACTTTCGCCAAAAATAATATTGTTATCCATTAGCACAGTTTTTATGTGCCATTGATACAAATTTTCATTTGTGGTTCTTTACAAATTCAGATTCCAAAATTTCTCCCAGATTTAAAAATAAAATTGTCCATGGCTGGTAACCATAAGTATCATTCTCACTAGCATCTTACTTGATTTTTATGGCCATGAGTTTGAGAAACATGAAATAATGTTATACTACAAGTTAGAAAGTTAAAGCGTATACTTTTTTTTTTTTTCTCAAAGGTTCTTCTTATAAAGGATAGCTCAGGGTCTCAGTTAATGGTCATCTAGGCTTTTATTTCAAAAAGATAGTAATAACCAACTATGTGAAAGTATCTTGAGGGAGTGACTTTTTATAAATTGCTTAATAATTTCATAATCTGTGAAAGTTAAGTTATATGATGCAAACAGAAACTCATAGTTCTACATAAGGATTTTAAATTGACGACTCCAAGATCATCTTATTCAGTTCCACCTAGAATAACTGAAACTTTTAGTTGTAAATGTTTATTTTTTTCTACTCCCTCATAAAGTTTTGTCACTGCAGGGATCACTAGGGTTCTTCCCAAATATCACAGTTCTCTAGAGTACCCTCTGTATGTACTTTTAAAGATCACACTTCTGCATTGTTTTGAAATTAGATAAAGCTGTGTAACTTTCTTTGGCCAATGAAATGTGAGTAGAAGTGATGTACCTCACTTTCTGGAAAAACATTTTGAGTCAGTGCGTAATTCACTGTTTTGTCTTAATCCTGACGAAGTTATTTTAACAAAGAGTGTTAAGAAAACTCCATCAGCTAGAGTGACTACAGTGTGGTGAGAGACTTGTGTTTTAGGAATACTGTGAGATTCGTATTGTTTGTTATGGTAATATATTCTAGTCCACTATGACTATTATAGTGACTGATAGAAACATTAAGATGGAAAACTTTCTCTGGAAAACAGAAAATTGGGTGATGGGGCAAAGACCTCTGCCTCCCTCTTATAACATGCCGTTATTTTCTTTGGGTGTAGAACAAGCCATGTTATTTGGAACCCTAAAAGCTGTGACTGTGATGGCCATGAAAAGCCCTCACAAAATAGGAAAAATCTGGGTTAAGTTTAAAGTACAAGGTAGATAGATATTGTGCCCACACACTCTTAGAAAGCAGCGACAAAACGTGCAATAATATATACTAAGAGGTTATGTTTAAACTGGTGATATAATTTATAAAAATATAGAGGTAAAAATTATCCAAACACAGTATAATAATAATCCTGAGATAATTTATAGACCTTGAGTGTGTAAAAATATCATTGCTTCTAATGTGTAAAATAATGAAAGTAAATTTGTTATTTTAGCTTATTACTTAAAGCCTAAAATAAATTGTCACTTAGTATTTGCTTACTTCCTGAGTTTTCTCAGTGGTATTTACCTGGCTTTGTTCTATTTTTGTCAAACATAAATCCTCATTCTAAATCTTTCTTGATGCTGCACATCTTACAAAGTTTGCTATTTCCCCTTTCTATGTTAACATATTAAAACATATTCAACTGTTATTGGACTAGCTCTTTTGAACTTGTCTTTCCTCCACTTCTGTCTTAGATCAGGTTTCATAGTGGTCTGAGGAAGAATTCATCTTATTTTTAGGAAAAATAATCCAAGAGCATCAAGAGAGAAAAAATGAAATGAGACTAGTATGGGAAGCAATACAAGGTGATATATTAACATAGTGGTTATTAATTCAAAATTTAAAAAAATGTTGTTTAGCTACATAAGACTTGTTTTGAACTAGTATCTACAGATAAACTGTGCCTATGAGCCATTCTCTATAGAAAAAAAGATGTGATGCTTTTCATTATGATCTTGTGATTCTCATTGACTATGTGATCAAAGCAGTCTATTGTGAGATAAGTGTATTCAGTTTCTCAGAATTATGATTCAGGGTGGATATAATAGCCACCTATTGTACAATCAAACTGGTATATTCAGGATTAGACCTGGGAAGGTTCAGAAGGTATGTGTAAGTTACACGAACAGGTAGTTCAAATATCTATGTCATTTCCTGCAGTTATACTAGAGCAGGAGTCCTCAAACTCCAGACCACAGACCGGTCTGAGACTTGTTAGGAACTGGGCTGAACAGGTGAGTGGCAGGTCAGTGAGTGAAGCTTCATCTGCTGCTCCCTTTCGCTTGCATTACCACCTAAGCCATCCACTCCCCACTCCCCACCATGGAAAAATTGTCTTCCACGAAACTGGTCCCTGGTGCCAAAAATGTTGGTGCTGCACTAGAGCATCGCCCATAATTCACACCTTAACCTCATGGGACTTCAGAATGACCAACAGATGACATCAGTAAGAACTCAGGCTTATTTTATAGACGGATTGCCATGATATTCTGATTATCAACAAAAATATATTCTTGTTGTTTATAGACCCACTTGAAAGGCAGGTTGTGAAGGGAAATATATATTTTTTAATTAAATTATTTATTTTTGGCTGCACTGGGTCTTCGTTCCTGCACATAGGCTTTCTCTAGTTGCAGTGAGTGGAGGCTACTCTTCCTTGTGGTGCACGGGCTTCTCATTGCGGTGGCTTCTCTTGTTGCAGAGCACTGGCTCTAGGCGTGCAGGCTTCAGTAGCTGTGGCTCGTGGGCTCTAGAACGCAGGCTCAGTAGTTGTGGTGCACGGGGTTAGTTGCTCCACAGCATGTGAGATCTTCCTGGACCAAGGCTCGAGCCTGTGTCCCCTGCATTAGCGGGCAGATTCTTAACCACCGGGAAGCCCTGGGAAATTCTCCCATTGGATAAAGCAAAGAGAAATACAATTGCCTGTTCACTTTTTTTTTTTTTTTAACAAGAAAAGTGGTCTGGAATACCAATACATATTCCAGGAAAATGAAACTATTTTGGCTAGGTGGTCATAGGTTTAGAAATAAAAGCGTTAGAATATTGAAACAAGTCTAGAGAAGAAGTGTGAGTTGAATTATGATGTGTACAAAATCATGCAGATCTTTTTCTCTGTGTCTCATGTTAAGGTATATATAGCCTCTTCCTCATGGACAAACTATACACTGTTGGAAGAATGTATGTTACACGAGCACAATGGTGTGACTGAATATCTAATCCTACATCACAAAAATTATGCTGAGCCCAATATAGCCCCTTCATTAGTTAATTAACCATCCAAGTGCAAAGAGCTTGATCACATCAAATCTTCTTCAGTTTGGCAGGGTCTATTCTGGAAATGGGCTTACCTTTACAGACCACATTGCAAGCACCAATGTGGTCATCCAAGGGCATCCAAGATAAACGACAGTCTATTGACAGGATGTTTCAATTTAAATTGCCTCAGAATAAGGGAGCAATTTTACAAAAACAGGTGGTGAAATAATAGGCTTATAACTTTGTGATGTACTGGTCTTATGACTTATCCCATCATCCAGAAGCAGTGAGTCTTAAGGAATCAAAGAATGAACTGTTGAAAGCTCAGCTAAACCCCAATCGAAAGAATCATCCTTACATATGAAAGCTCTATAATGCATTAAACGAATGGCTGCTAGGTAGTGCTATGTATTCAATAGCTAGAACACAAGGGTCTAGTACTAATGAGTAGAAGTGTCCTTTACCAATACTTCTGAGTTTATCACCAGCCAATTCTTACTAAGTAAATTTCTGAGGTATATACGTCAGGTAGAAGGAATGTGATTGTAGACTGAGGTTCTGGGAAGAGATGTAAAGCAAAGAAGTGGTAACTCTGTGGGTAAAACTGAATGAACTTAAATATACAATACAGAAAAATACTAACATTTTATAGTATTATAAAATTAGAATTAAACTATTAAAATATGTTAGGAATGTGAAGCAAAGTATTCTAATATAATTTCATTACCTTGAAGGAGATTAAATCTATTGGTTAATTTTGAATTATCAATTTTTTTTACATCTTTATTGGAGTATAATTGCTTTATAATGGTGTGTTAGTTTCTGTTTTATAACAAAGTGAATCAGTTATACATATACGTATGTTCCCATATCTCTTCCCTCTTGCGTCTCCCTCCATCCCACCCTCCATATCCCACCCCTCTAGGTGGTCACAAAACACCGAGCTGATCTCCCTGTGCTATGTGGCTGCTTCCCACTAGCTATCTATTTTACATTTGGTAAAATTATGTTAAATTTTTAGGATTAATACCAGAAGAAAAAAACAAAGTATATAACTTCCAAAGAGGTAGACAAAACCCAATAAACACAAAGATTAAAAGAATATTCAGTCAACCCAGAAGAAGGCAATGAAGGAAAGGGGTAGAAAAAGAGAGAGAGAAATGAATACATTTACAGAGGAAAAACTTGGGAGACACCTTGTAAGTAAGATTAACAAAATCAGCAATTTGTTCCATTTATTACGAATAATAAAATAAATCAAAGCTGTTATGCCACATGATTGGATGCAATGAGAATATGCTGTCAGTTCTCGGATATACCTACCAAAATAACAGACAGCATAATATAATCATGAAGAGTCATAAGAAAAACACAAATTGAGAGGCAGTATTCATAATAATTAAATTGGAACCCTCAGCAGCAGCATGTAAAGGAAAGACTAAGGAACTATTTTAGACAGAAGGAAAGTAAGGAGGCTTGCTACAAATGATTGTAAATTGGAAACCTTTGCTACAGTGGGCATTACTGGGACAACTTATGAAATTTGAACAAAGACTGTACATTATATGAATTTAATTCATCACTGAAATTTAATTAGTTTTGATAACTATATTATATAGTTATATAGAAGAAAATCTTTGTAGGGATTACACAGTAAATTATTCAGATATAAAGGACGCCATGCTAACAACTGACATACACCAATATGATTCAGAAAAAAAAAACACTTTTCATGCAAATGATAAAATAGCCTGTGTGTTTATATTTTTAAAATGGTTAGAAAAATGCAGAAAATTCTAAATAATGTACAAGGAAAGGAAAATAATGTTTAAACAAAAATTAATAAATTAGAAAATAATATTGTAATAGAGGAAGACTGAACAGAGACAAATACATACTATCTAAAAATCTCTAACTATAATAAGAAAAAAGCAAACAAAAAGAAAGAAAAAAAAAGTAGGCAGACAATAAATATCGGAAATGAAAAAGGTACTTCAAAATACATCTGCAGATTTTAACAAGAGTATATTGAAGCATTATGGAAAGTTTTACACCAGTATTGAGGTTTCAGATAAAATGGATAGTTCCCTACACTCAAGAATAATTCTACAACCACTAGAGATAATAAACTAACTTTTAAAAAGATCCTTCCCTAAAAACAAAATAACACACACAGACATACACAAACAAAAACAAGGCATGTTAGGCTATTTTTCAATAGCAGATTACATCAGAATGTTAATAAAGAAGTAAATTCAACCTTACACATATAGAGAAGGAAGCAATGTTTCCCAATTTATGCTATGAGGATGCAAAGCCTTGATACCAAAATCTGAAGCTGACATTAAAA